>NC_071261.1:22634075-22746575 GCF_023375685.1 Ictalurus furcatus
TGTCAGAAACAGTTAAACAGGGCTAATGTGTTTCATCTTGGTCAATTGAGTATGAAATATGAACATGTCAGAAACACATGAACCGTGTTTTTAATTGATAAAAGGCTTAGTGTACAAATTTTTCTGGAACTTACTATTTCTGTGGAAAAAGTAGAACAAATTTTCCAGCTAGCAAATAGTGCATAGTTTGCATGAAACCGCATAAATTCTTGCGAGAGCCCATATTCCAGAATTGAAAAGTTTGAGAAGAATTTAAATGAGAAGGAAAAAAAATCTTCAATATTTAGAGAGCCGTATGTGGTCATACTCATCACATGTCTAATAAATGCTACATGATCTACAGGGGTATTTTAAATCTTTATAAACATAATTAAAAAAAAAAAAGTAAAAAAAAAACAAACAAACAAACAAAAAAACAACAACAACAAAAAAAAATACAAAACACAGTTGCCATCTTGGACATGACTTGAACTCAATTTGTCCAGGTCTTGGTCTCACTTTACATACAGAGCAATGATGAATTAATAAATAAAAAACACAACAAATACAGAACAGTGTGTGTGTGTGTGTGTGTGTGTGTGTGTGTGTGTGTGTGTGTGTGAGTGAGAGAGAGACCTTTGTGAGAGCCAGTACTGTTCATGATTTCAGTCGGGGTCAGGCCTGCAGAAGACATCACATTAAATTGGTTCACTTAGCTTGAGTATTTATCTCAGGGCAACACAAACAGATTTACAGATCACACATTTTCCCTTCCAAGCCTCACAAGGATTATACTGTAATTTAACCAGTTTTTGTTTGTTTTGGAAATAAGCTGGGATGCAGACAGTAAACAGCCAATAGTAGTCTCTTTATCTCTCAGCAATATTTTCTATACAACACAGTGTATTTATGTTCACATGTGAAGTGTGTGTGTAACCTGTGGTCCGTGCTAGGGTGGCTCTGTTGGGTTTGGGTTTGAGGGGAGGACGTTGGCTTAGTTTGTCTTGTGTTGTTGCTCGCTGACGGCGTGCACTGGAGCGACGCAGTGGCGTTCCACGCCCTGTTTCAGGAAGCTTGTGGATGAATTTTTTCTCCACATATTTTGAACGTATCCACGACTCTTTATCCTGCCTGAGGAAACGATAGAACAATGCAAGCTTACAGTCTGTAACACAACACATGATCACTATAACTGACATTCATCCTCGACATCTTCACGGTTCATGCTTATGTATGTGGCTCACAACACAGCAAGTTTTAATTAAACTCATGCTCAAAATTCATGCAGTTTATTTATTCATATGCATGTCAGAAACAGTATGCATCACTGTTACCTGCCATTCGTCTCTGATGTGCATGCAGGGGAAGAAACCATAAAGACATTAAAAGTTTTATTTTGTTTTGTTTTTTTGTAGAGGTCCTCACTGCAGCCTATAGCGTGAAGATGTACTTAGATCCACTACGTTCTGGATGTTGTAACACGCATGCGCCGACGGCAGAGACCGTTCAATTCATCTAAGGTTAGTGTTAGTGTTAGGGTTACAACATCCAGTATGCAGTGGATCTAATCCAATATGTCATCAAGCTACAGGCTGCAGTGAGGACACACTCCTGTGGTGTGATAGTAATGCATGTCTCGTAATGTCAGTGAGGAGACAGCAGAGGGCAGTGTAACAGTCCATACATAAAAAGCATAAAATCTTGGTGAGGTCTTAAATTTACCTTTACTCAACTGACAGACACTTTTATCCAAAGTGACTGAGTTGAGCAGATGAAGGTTAAGGGCCTTGCTCAGTGGTAGCTTGGTAGTGCTGGGATTTGAGCTCACAACATTCTGATTTGTAGCACAAAGCCTTAAACACTGAGCCACCACTAGCTTGGCCTGGTACCCAATCCACATTTACCAAATATGTACCCAATCTGTGTACCAAAAAGACATACAGGTGGAGCTGGACAACTCCCCAATTTCAAATGCATCATGATTCCTCACTCGTGTCTTCAGATATTCACCATTTAAACTGCTTTTCTAACACACTGTAAAGAATAGCAGTATTCAGTAACACTCTCATCAAGTACTATGGAAAACCTGGAAAGTTCTGTTTAATAGCATGCTTAATGTCTTGTCAATCAGCATGTAATTGTTAACTCAGACCTTAAAGATCTCTCCTCCAGAGAATGCCTCCTACTTTCACAGGTACCATAATGAAATGGCAAAGATACTCAAGCAGGGAACAGATAGCACGGATTCAGACGATTAAAAGTATATGCCTAAAACCAATATGGTTTTTTACTGAGCAGATGTTTGTGTGTGGCTGATGAAGGGGAGTGTAAAACAGGATACACCGAGTACCTGGGACTGGAAGGGTGTGGCTTCTTTATCGTAATCTCATCAATGCGTGCCTCGTAGATCCGGTTAATGGCAGCATTTCCCAACTCGCACATCAACTACACAGAGAAAGAAAGAGGGACAAGGAAGAGAGTGAGTGTAGAAAGATCTGCAAAGGTGTGAATAATCCAAGTCACACCTCAAACACTGACATGAAGCTGTGAAATGTTCAGAGAAAACCATGAAAGGGAAAGCGACAGTGGTCTGTGTGTGTTTTACTTTTATGAGTTCAGGCTCCCATGAGTCCAGAGTCAGCGAGCGTACTTTAGAGAAATGGACACCCAGACTCCTACAGAGACAGAAAATGGGATGGGATGTGCATCAGTATAAATAAACACATATTGTAAATACAGTTTTTTGAATGCATTTCTGCTGTGGCTGAGCAAAACTACAAAGACGACTGATGTATTTGCGACTTAAAATGTAACTTGTTCTTGCGTTGTGCACATTTTTAACCGCATAATGGATGTGGTCAGAGATTTTATTGAAAGGTAAATGATGCTAGCTGTTTTGAAACCCAAACAAATACAGTCGCCCTATTCAGTTTCAGATTAGAACACCTGAATACTAGTGCAAGAGGCAGAACTTCCTGAACTGACAGGCAAGATGATTGCTAGGCAAGTAGAGACAACTCCTTCTCCTGGTTGTTTGTGGTACATAACATTTATTTATTTATTTATTTTTTAGCCTATTTACAGCATCTGGGGCATCCAAGAGGCAAGAGTTTTTCAATTAACAGGTATGTTATTGACAGCTGACAGAGTAACAGAATGTGAGGTAAACAAAATATATTTTTTTAAAGCATCCTAACTTCAAAATCACTGACCCCACCTTTGAGGCCGGCTTAAGCTTTGTGTGTTGCTTGAATGGTGGCAAAAGGGGTGCACCATCTTTGAGGACTAAAAAGTAGTTTTCACACGCAGCTGCACAACATAACTCAACAACCATGATTACACCATTTTGACTGCATCTACTGCACCAGTAAGGCTGTCGTGTTAGTAAAGCTGTGTTTGTGGTGATTAGCTATTTTTGCACTGCCACTAAATTGGTTTGTGATGCAGCATTTTTTGACTATTCACTGTAAAATCATTTATAAAATAATTTGTGGTTTGTTTCATTGCAGTTTACATGACTACAGATGTCTATATTATACTATATACTATAGTAAGGTACAGTTAGTGTTCCAAACTGTAAAAATATTATACATTTTTGGCTCTATATTTCACCCCTAGAGCATGAACATTTTACAGCAGTATCTTGTCCTTTTGAAATGTGTGATTTGAGCGTGTGTGTGTTTGTTACCTGTGTATTCCAGAGCAGGTGATACAGAGTGTTATGCCTAGGTTGATGGAGGCCCAGTCTGGTCCTGGTTCTCCACAATCACAGCACTGGCTGTTCCCGGGTATAGCCTGCACCTCCTCCAGGGCTTTACACTCCTTCTGCTCTCCAACACTAAGATTCACACTGCCTGCTGACACGGAGCTGCAGCGCTCCCTCTGTCACAAACATACACATACTCAATAATCATCCTACATGTACATACTGACATAGGCCCTTATTCATCACTGTCGCATAGAAATAAAAGCAGATCCGAGTCTATAAATGTATAACTGGCATGAGATATGCCCCTAAATTATACAGGTGTTGTGACAGTGAACCAATAAACAGGAAAGCATCAAGCTATCCAGCTCAGAAGAAAGAAGCAAAGGGGGGGATATTTTGCTGAAGTTGACCTAGAGGTACTTATTCCCAAGGATATTACAAATAAAGATAGTTATGGAAATGTGTTTCTTGTAAAGCTGTCAAATGCCAAAATAATAAACAACTGTCTAACCTTGCCTGCAGAACATTACGTGAAGGTAGGTCTTTATTCATTTGTGAATTCCAGAGTTCAGAGCAGACTAGCAAGATGAAATTGCATCTGCCATGTTTTAGTGTTTATATGAAAGCACTGCAATGTGATTCATTTGTTCAAGACATTGCATCCACGTCAGCTGGTCCCTGTTGTATGCAACTGATCCTATTATTGAAATAATAAAAAAAAAATACTAATGATTGTATAAAGATCCATGTCTGAGCCTCTGATTCCCATTCTCATTGTAAAGATTTGACCACATATATTAAAAAGTGTGACAAATAAGGGCCATCGAGTGTGTAGTTAATATTAAGAACAGTATAATTTTGTAAAATATTAGTCAGTGTAATCTTCTAAATGTTTTTTTTTTTTTTTTGTTAAAAATCAGCTCGGCACCGTTATAACCAGCGGTATGTGTAGTTTATTCTGTATACTTGAAGTGGCAGAGAACATTAAAAAAACGAAAATTACAACGGGATGAAACTTTGGAAATTGAACGAACAATTAGAGTACTATTTCATGTTCTATTTTTCATTTAAACATACATTTCTGCCATACTGCCCATTTCATGGTTAAACTCATTGCTTTTGGTACTTCATTTACAAGTTAGTCTACCTTTAAAGGTTTATATATTATCTGTCATCACCAAATTGGAAGCAAATGCTAACAGATATGATTATTCTGTAATTAAAATAATATGCACAGAAGCCTAGGAAATGTCCCTGATTTTTAATGTTGTTAATAACACTTAGTCCAATACTTAGCTGCTTGTTAGAGGGCTAACATGTGTTCTACTAAACTTACATGACTAGTTGAAGCAAGCTTGAGTATTACCACAGTCACAAACTGGGCAATAGAGGGCTCTTAAATGATGCAACAGAAATGTTTCACGCTATTGTCCAGAAATCGCAAGTTCGAATCCTGACTTTTCCGTGCTCTGTGGGCGAGAGGGATGGCATTACTTTCTCTCGCCTCTAAATCAAAAAAGTGACTCTAGCCAATTGTGGGCATTTACAAGCTCTTCTATGCAGAAGAAGACAGACTGTGCTTTCCTCTGAGTGTTACACTGCCCTGTGACGTAGCATGAGTTAGCTTTCATCCTCCCTGTTTGCTAACTGTCGTATGATGGGGAGACCTGACTGGTGGCTGGGAATATTGGAAATATTGTATAAATGAGAGTTCAAATGAAATATTTTTAATGTGGACATGCAGTAGTCTTGTCTGACAACTGCTGATACATTTTCCCCCACAGGCCTTAAAGTGCTTTTGTTTCTGTCACTTAAGCAAGTGCTCATTCAATATGACAAATAGACCTGAGGAGCTCCAAATGCTTGTGTTTGTGTGACGTACAGGGCTGCATGTGTCCTCTCTCCTCTCCTGAAATGCTGATGCAATGCTGTTCTGCACAGCACTCATCCAGCCTTGCTGCTGTCGCTCTGAATCTGCCTGCAATAGACAGCTCCTACACACGCACACATAATAAACGTAAATGTAGGCTCATTACATGCAGAGAGCATGATAAAATGTAGTTACAGGCACTATATATGTACAGATACACTTCTATACGAACACTTGACCATCTCACACCAAAACTGAAACCACAGCAAACATGCTCTTCAAACACACTCACTTGGAGGGTGAGACGACCTCAAAGCAGAACCTTCTCTCCTGTTCAGCACAGGGTTTCACTGTGCACAGGCGCAAATCTTCCACCACCACAGTGGGCTGCTCCTAAACACAGAAACAGAAACCCCACATTTGTGGGTGTCAAGCCAAGTTAGACAGACCTCTGCTGTTATTCCATACTCGTACACATACACAGGGGTGAAAGAAAAATGAAAAGAGATTTTCTATATAAATGTAGTTTGTTTTGTGTGTTGTGAAAATGTGATACCTACTTTAAATTTCTTTTGGTAGACCAGTTGGTTTTTTTGAATGGAAAACCAGCGTCTACAAAAATTACGCAGAGTGAGATGGCAAGCACTCATGAAACACATTCCAATACAACCGTATTTGGGAATATAAGAACAGTTTGCGTACAGTGTTATTGCAGTCTGAAAATTTTAAAGCCCTCTGCTACCTGTGAAATGTTAATAATAACTACTATTAGACATGTCGGTGATGGCTAGCTAAATGAAGATAAGAGAAAAGAGGAATGCAGAGATGTGTGTTGCACCTGCTCCATGTTTTGAAGGCATTGCTGGCTCGCTTGTACAGGTAGCCCTCCATTGCAATTCCACTGGATGCATCTGGACTGAAGTCTAAGATTGATTCATCATAGGACTCATCCTGATAAATAAATAAAGCACAAATATGTTACAGTGATATTTGATACACATTACTTGAATAATGGACAGGGTTTGTTTGGTGTGCGTTTCTGTGTGACTACCTTTTTCTTGATGTCACCGTGTCTCTGCTCCATGTCCCTCTTATCTCTTGCAGAGTTTAAAACTAGTTGTGTGCACTAAGAGAGAGAGAGAGAGAGAGAGAGAGAGAGAGAGAGAGACTCATTTCATCCATATATAAAGTACTATTAATTTAGAAATCAGTTTTGTTTACAGCAAAAGTGCTATATTACAGCTAATTATATTCAACTGCAATTCAAAAGAATTTGGCATGCAGTACTTCCACAAGCAGGAAGTGCTGACATTTGGTTTCCTGTCCAGGTCAACAGGTTTGTAAGGCTTACTGCTCATTTATTTTTGTGAACTCTCTATTAGAAGTTTAACCCACTTTTGATATTCTACAAATTTCATGAGATCCAGTTTTCAGAGTTATTAACTCAGTGATCAGATTTTATTTGGACATTTTTTCCCCCCAATCCAGAGAGCAAGGATGAACATTTCTAGTGAAACATGTAAAATAGTATCTCAAGAATAGTCTTCCATTTTCCAGGATATTATCAACCATTCTATACAATTATTTTTGTTCTTTTCTGTTCTGTCTCACAAGGGGAACGTCTTATAAAATTGACATGCTGTCAATTGCTTCAACGCTGCTCGTCAATTAAAACCTCATTTTCTACCATGTTACAACAGGCTATGTGTAAAAAATGAAGCACTGTAATATAGTCCTCACACGCAGTCTGTCACCATTTCCTGTGTAGGCAGGAAGTTTTGTAGCAGGTTTTGTGGCTTTTACAGGCCAGTACAAGGTGACTGTGCTTCCTGTCTCAAACGACTCACTTGTCAGATAACTACCTCTGCAGAAAACACTTCAGTAGAGAAGAATTTTGTCAAGTTGAGTGCTTGTATCTAATGCGTTTATCTTGATTTAGGGCTAGCTAATATGGAGTTAACACATGACATGTCCAATACCATGTTTCATAATAATCTATGATATCTATTTGTAATAATTGTTTGCAAGTAAATAGAAAACATGTAACTTAAATTAAGCAACATCCATGAAAGTGAGGCACATGACAGTACTGTGAGATATTTTCACAGTTCCACTAAGTACTGATATATATGGATACACGAGTGGTTAGAAGTTTGAGGTGTCCTGTTTCCTGTTGCTGCTCGAAGTCTTCTCTCATAATTGTTTCTGTCCATCCTTGTGCCATATCAGAAAAGGAAAAACCTCTCTCTTGTCATGATAAAATTACATGTTTGTACAGAAATTATAGATTAATACATAATCTATATGTAGGTCAACCATCTTTTGCCAATCTCTGCTTCTGACCTCATTGTTGAGTTGATTACAGTACTCCTCCAGTTCTGTGAGGGACTGGTGACCCTGCTGGAAGAATTTAGCCTGGGTTTCCATCAGTGAGAGCATCTGTTTCACACACACACACACATTAAGGTCTAAAGAATTAGGTTATTTCTCTGGCTAGATTCAGTTCCTTTTGTATTTAGGAGACATTACATCAGTAATTACTAAATGAAGAAACATACCGCCATCAGTATATCACTCTTCTTTTTGGACTCGATAACATTAATCTAATTTGGAAAGACAGAGAGAGAAGGAAAAATACAGAAGGAAAGAGGGGGAAACAAAGAGTAGTGAGACAGAGTCATCATACAAGGAAAATTATCCACTAAAGACAATCGTGGTTTTAGCATATACCTAACATGTACAGTATTAGGTATATGGGTGTACAGTAACTTATCCCAGTTTTTCTTACACAACTGCACCTACAGTAGGGAGTCTTCCTATTATTTAATTATTTGGATATCCATATGTTAAATGTGCAGATATTTGGTTAGCTGCTAGGAGAGGGGAAATATGGTGTCATCAATGATCATTTTCCACTGCAATTAAACATGTTTGTGTGTTTCTCAAACATATTACAGAAACAGCTAGCTTTACTGAATGTCTGCTCAATATTCCAGACTCTGGCTGTAGTAGTCCTGCTGTAGTAGTGCATGCACTCATATGTTGTTTAAAGTTCAGGAAAGTGCTAACTATCAGAGTTTAAAAGCCTACAACCACTTTGAGTTGTGGTGTCTACTGTATATGATCACATTGGCAATGCAGACATTTCCATGTTAGTCTGTATTTACTAAACGAGTGAATAAAAACACACAATGCTCCATGCAAGCAATAAAAAGAGATGCTGAGCAGTTGCGCTCTGTATGGAGTGCTGTTTCTGGCCTAAAATGGGGTTTATCTGTCAACATTAGGAAGTTGTACAGGAAGTTATTTCAAATCTTATGAAAATTATGCACACATCTATAGTGACATTGTGTGTAATTGGTCAGAGTTCCTATGCCTGTGGATGAATCACAAATGCTGCTCCAGTGAGTACTGTATATAGTGCACTACGTAGATACCTAAATGCCATTATGTTATACCTTAATGAATAGGAAGTGTTGTGTGAGGCTTTAAAAAAAAAAAAAAAAGATCCCTGTGAGTTCAAGATGACACATTTTCACATGGCTCTTGTGTTGGCTAGGAAAATGTTGCCTAAATATTGGCACCAAGAAAAAAAAAACATGATTGTTGGGAAATAAATAAAAAGAAACCTAAAACATTAAAGTTTAAAATAAAGAAAGGATAACGATTTTCTTCACCTCAGAAGGCAACACAGTTTTCACCTTTCATGGCTTGTGAATATCTGGATAAGTGTGTACCTGCAGTACATAGTCCAGAGTCCCTGATCTGAAGGCTTTACGGGCATGAATTAGGGCCTGACTGGCCTCCTCAACCTCATGTGGCTTTCCCCGTGGGGCTTGAGCATTCCTCCCCAAAGCCGCTTCCAGAGTCTCACTGCTGCGCTCAAATTCCTTACGTGTATCTTTAAAGCGTTTCACATCCCTGAAACAGACAGACGGTTTTATGTACCTGTGTAATGTACAAAAGCGATTCATGTTACTGACCAAAGCAAGTCTGATCCCACTGAGCATAGACCTGACTGGATATGTTCTCAGAGAATGACTAGTGCGATAGGATCAAAATGAACATTGTAAGTTGTGCTCTTGTGCATAAAGTTAAGTTTTCCATCTTATATTTACGGCATTTTGCAGACGCCCTTGTCCAGAGTGACTTACATTTATCTAATTTATACAACTGAGCAGTTGAGGGTTAGTGGCAGTTTGGCAGTGCTTGCATTTGAACTCATGACCTTCCAATCAGTGGTCCAACATCTTAACCACTGAGCTACCACTTCCAGGGCACAGTACAGCAAATTTATAGATAGATGTAGTTTGAGACTGATGCATATGGTCTTTTTGGCATATGCACCAGATTCTATTAAATCAAACAGAACAAACATTTGCGTAAGATCAGCTTCGCAGTTAGCAACATCTCTTTATTGTGGGGGTTGGAGCGACGGTTCTGCCAAATCAGCATGACTCATGAACACTCTTCAGTATGCAATATCTACAGTATATCACTCATACACTATATTTTAACAAAGATTTTCAGATCCACTCTCATATTATCTACAATTCAGCATTACCAAAGCAAACCCCTTAGTGACTTAAAACTTCCAGGTTACTTACTCTTTCACAAAACTCTGCAGCTTCAGTTTCACTGACTTCTGTGTGTTTTCAATGAGCTCCTGGCAGAAGAGTGGATGAGACAGAGGGACAGAACAGGGTGAGTGAATATGGAGACACATCCTAAGAAAGGATGAGCATATTTGTTAGTTACCATGAGCAACGGTGAAAAGGAGTAATGTGTGTGTCTGGCATTACCTCCTGAGCCATGAGGATGATGGACAGCTTCTTGGAGAACTTTTCCAGACAGTTCTGCAGGGTTTACCACAAGCAGACAACAACCCAGTTAAAGAGACCTAAACTCTAACTGACAACAGTTTGATTATAAAATGCTCCATAAAATAGAACACACAAAGAGAACAAGGAGCATCCTGTTTTCATAGTTACTCTCCTCTGTGGTATGCTATATGCAAAACCATACTGACCAAACATATGGTCATAGTCACATTGTTGAAGTTCCTTTTCTTGCTAATGATGACGAGTGATCACATCCTGATATGTTATTGTGGGCTACACTGCGTGGTTAAATTTGAACGAGCCTTTCCATGATGTCCAGGTCGCTGTGGAATTTGTGAGGCTCAAACACTAATTGGTTGCACATGCCATGCGCACAAAAAAAAAAAAAAAATGCGGCAAATTCCCAGCTAAGACTGAATTTATATCATATATATATATATATATAAATATTTAAACCTTCAGCACAAAGGAAGGGCTAATTTTTCAGCCATGGCTCTCTTTCTCTGCATGAACACTCTTACCTGGATTTCCAGGCTAATCCTGACCAGATCACTCACCCCCATGGTTGTGTCTTCAGAGAGATAGTATCCAAGTTCCCTGAGTCCACTTACAAAGCTCTTACTGCTCTGGCAATATGTTCGGCCTGCTTCCAGCATGGCGTTACACTGCTTCACCAACTGCACACAGCCAAATATAAACCCGGTTACATTTTCTGGTCATATGTTTTCAGTTAACCACAATGAAATCTGATTGTTGTATCCCATGTACAGTGCATCTAGAAAGTATTCAACCCCCGCCCCCCACGATTACTTCTCTTTTTTGCTGTTTTGCGACATGAAATTTTTACATATATGAATGTGTTTTTCCCCCTGCTCCCTAACCCTCTACAGAAATAAAATTAAATAAAGCATTTAAATTAGTGCTATGCCATACCGTATAGTCCACAATATACAATGCTGTGAAAAAGTACTTCTGTTTTTGTGTACATCTCGTACTAATTTGTTTCAGAAATTAAAACAAAATCTAAGATAAAACAAAGGCAATCTGAGTAAACACAAAATACAGTTTTTAAACGATAATGTTATTTATTGACGCAAAAAAAAAGTTATCCATACCCACTGGGCCTGTGTGAAAATGTATTTGCCCCTGTAGTTACTAATTCCCCAAATCTATAACTCTGTATACATAATGGGTTTCAGCTGGACTAGACACAACCAGGCCTGATTACTGCAAACTCTCTTCAATCAAATCAACACTTAAATAGAACTTTTTCACCAGCACGAAGTTGGTTAAAAATTCTTACCCAGTAACACATTATGCCAAAACTGAAAGAAATTCCAGACATGATGAGGAGGAAGACAATTAAAATAGATCAGTCTGGGAAGGCTTACAAAGGCTCTGGGACTCCAAACAACCAGAGTGAGAGGTGAAAACCACTGCTAACCAGAAGAACGTTAAGGCTCATCTGAATTTTGGCAAAACACACCTTAATGATCCTCAAACCTTTTGGGAGAATGTTCTGTGGACTGATGAGTCGAAAGTGGAACTGTTTGGAAGACAGGGGTACCGTTACGTTGGGCGTAAACCAAACACAGAATGCCACAAAAAGAACATCATACCTATGGACAAGCATGGTGGTGGCAGTGTGATAGTGTGGGAATGCTTTGAGGGAAACATGAATTCTGCTCTCTACCAGAAAATCATAAAGGAGACTGTACGGTCTTCAGTCTGTAAGTTGAAACTCAAGCACAACTGGATTATGCAGGAAGACATCGATCCAAAGCATAGGAGTAAATCCTAGTCCTAGAAGTAAGTTAAAGACTGATATCCAGTTATCGGAAGTGTTTGATTGCATTTATTGCTACTAAAGGGTGCACAACCAGATTGTAATTTTAACGGGACAATTGGGGGGGGGGGGGGCAATTAGTTTTTCAAATTGATGATAGGTGTTGGATAATGTTTCTTGCTTCAATGAAAAAAAAAGTAAAAATAAAAACTGTATTGTGTGTTTACTCAGGTTGCCTTTGTTTTATGTTGTATTTTGTTTGAAGACCTAAAACAATTTAGTATGAGATCTACACAAAAACAGAAGAAATCTGGAATACTTTTTCACAGCACTGTACTGGTACAATTCCACCCCATTATAAGCACTTGTCATCCCGCAATATTAATGATATATTTGATGACGTGTTTACACGCCGCATCATGGGTATCTTACATGTAGAACGAGAACAAGCATGGCAGGAAGCAGAGATCTAACCCTAGACAAGGACGGAGAATTAATCCCCAAAAAGGCGCTTCCTCCGTAATATGGACGTGTTTCGGATACAACGTGTCCATTTGTTTTTTCTGGGTATTGGATTATGAATCCTGCAAGTATTGGTTTGCACTTTCACTGGAATTTTAATTTGTGAATAAAATTCATATTCTATTTTTTAGCCGGCTTGATTGGTACAGTTTAGTATTTGATGATGGTCAGGATTAAGTTTGACTTTTTTGGGATCAGTGTTTGTACGGTTCTCAAGACTGCATGCCTGATGTAATCTTTTTGGCCACAAGTTACTACTTGGTTACTGTTTTCATATTGTCATTTATATTGTTATCACAAAAAAATACCATGAAATATTGTGGTCTAGTTTTAAGTCTGTATCGCCCATCCCTAATTAAATGTCATTAGAATTATTTGGGGGGAAAAAAAAGCTAAAAACTGCTTAAATGTTAATTATACAACAGCTTGTTCTGGTCCACTAATTTGATTGGACAAACGGCATTCCAATAGTGCTGATATTTAGTATAACACTACTGGTACATTTCACTGCTTGCATCACTCTACTTCTATGTGTTTGCTACATAAAATTATATTTTAGCAATAGTTCTTTACACTGAAACCATTATTACACTTGGTACAGGCTATCAGTCAGTCTGTGTGTTGGCATGGCAACACACAATGTTTAATCCAACTTTGGCTTCTTCGAGAACTATTTATGTTGACTGAGCAAAAATAAACTAAATATTTGGCCATGCTGTGTCTGAAATGTCAGTTACTTGACATTATTACTTTCTTGTTTATAGAACTGTTGTACAAAAGCAATATCACACAGTGCTGTTGTACTGAATATCAGCATAGCAGTATTCCTCTTGCTGATAAGCATCCCTCGGATATGATGCTACCACCAATGTGCTTGATCGTAGGAATGGTTACCTGGGGGTTGGGCTGTATTTGGTTTGTGCCAAACATTGCACCTTGGTTTTAGACCAAATGGCTCAACTTTAGTCTCATCAGACCACAGAATCTTTTTCCAAAATCTCTCAGATTTTCTAACAGTGTTTTTCTCAGCTCTGTAACCCAACAGTGTTGTCACTACTTGTCCTAGTTTACATTGCTAAAAGATTATTTTAAAATAATTCTGAGGAGAGTCACTTTAAAATGAGCAGAAAGATATCCCATTCTAATATACCTAAATTTGATGTTGCAATACAGCAAAAAGAGAACTAATCACTCGGGCGTGAATACATTCTGGAGGCACTGTATGTAAATTAATATAAAAATCATCATTACATTTTTAATTGATTTAGCAAAAAGATCAAAGATAAAAATGGTATGCTTCATTTTTAATTTATTTATAGTATCCATCTCAGCAGTCATGGACCACATGTGTTATGATGTAATGTCTTGGGAGGGATTTTGTTTGTTGAAAGTGGCTTGGAAACAGATGCCTTTACAGTTGCATAAAACTTGGCTAAAAGACATCTTAGCCCCCCTGAAGTGTTGAGCGATCCATTTTAAATGCATCTTAGGGCATTTACAATTGATCTAAATTGATAATCACTATCCAAGTATAATCCTGATACTCAAGAAACTTAAAAAACAATCAGTTCTAAATAGGGTCATTGACAGAGGAGCTTACATGCACAAACTCTGACAAACAGATGCATGGGCTCACCGACACATCTTAAACAATATCCACTATCTGATATCAGACGTACAAAATCAACAATACTCTTATATTTCAAACATGGAAGCCAGTATATCCTTACTGAGAACTTTCACCAGAATCTTGATGGGGAATTGGATGAGGGTTGGTTAAAAGCCACTGAATTAGTAATTCCTCTTTCAGTTCATGTAAACACTGTTTGAATACTATCTCTCTTCACTAAACTCTGCCAATGGGAGCTGTTGGAGAGGAGCGAGGGGAAGAATCACACTTCTCTTAAAAAGAGCAATTTGACAATGGGAACACGTTTGCAGATGAATGTTGTTCTTTTATTTAAAAAAAAAAAAAATTATGCTGATCATTCCTATTTCACAGAGTCACTCTGACTTGCTCTGTGTTTCCACCTCACCTTTTCGAGACGTGTCTCCAGTTCATTCACATCCCCCTCCACTGCCTCAATGGCTGCCCTGATAACAGAAAACCACAGTAAGCATACAGCTACAGTTCTTTCTCCTCTCTCTAATCTCTCTCACACTCTCACACTCACACACATTTAGGCAATTCATCACCTTTCCAAACAAAACTGGTAAATCAAGGATAGCTACCACTGTGTTTGTTTCCATGTTTAACTTGCACATGCATGTGTGTGTTTGAGAGAGAAAGAGAGAGAGAGAGAGAGAGAGAAAGACAGTATCTTCTGTCATCTAACTTGCACATGTGTTTTTTGCGCATACACACAATGTTCAGACCCTGTGGCTTCCGTTAGCACTTTCATGCAGACACACAAACAAAACAGCAGAACAAGGGTGAAGAAAAAGTACCATGTTATTAGCTTTGCAATGTACGGACCTATAGGTTTTTAGACAGAAAAGAGAAGGGAATAGGAGTCAAGAAACATTTGAGATGATGGCCCTGACTGCACAATACCAACATCATAATTATTAACTATGCCATGTTTAATTGAATTAGCTTCTTGTTTTTGCATACACCAATGTGCTCAAGAGGGACTTGATGTTTCCTTAGAGATCCACCCCTGAAACACACTTCCTGTCTCATGTTTATCATGTTGGTATCGCTTCACTTCCTGTCTCTCCCATCCCCCACACTGGCATCACCTAGCAACGGGAGGCAGCACTTTATAGTGAAATGGGCCTCGATTTTGTTTGAGGCTTTTCGTAATCACTGTCCTAATCATTTCATTTTCCTATCTGAAGTGGCTGTGACAGTTTGTATGTTTACTGTAAATGTCTAAGTGGTTGTTTGGCATGAAACAAAGAATGCAAGACACTCATATCATAAGAGATAGCACTACAGTAGAATGCAGAGAGAGATATGGAAAGAAACATGGAAAAAGAGAGAGAGCGCGAGAGAGAGCGAGAGAGAGAGATTTCTGTATTTCTGCCTGGCTGTGGCCTAACCTAGTTCTGTATTTCTGCCTGGCTGTGGCCTAGTCTAGTTCTGCAACCCACTCCACCCCTTCTGTGACTGTTTCTAACTGCTAAATGCATCCTCGGGACTGTACACTCACAGTTTCCGCTGTGTAAGTCCACCAGCCAAAAAGGAAAAAGTGAGGCGAGGATGGAGGGGCAGAAAACAACAAGATCTACTGTCTTGTATGTCCTGTAGATAATGATTAAAGCAAACAATATAGAATAGATGATGGGATAATGTCACCATCTCTTTTGTGCAATACAGCCACACCCAATACATCAACTACAACCTAGTATTAGATCTTTCTAAAGTCATTCTCTCTTTGGCTCGGATGAACCTATAATTTGACTAAGCAGGGATGAGAACATTTAGCCTCAGTTTTGCTCCCTACACTTAAGAAAATATGCTCTCAGAAATGGAATGCCTGGCCAAACGTTTAGTTATTTTTATTTTTATTTTTAATGCTGTGCATCCTTCTCCTAAAATAAAATAAGACTATTTAAACCGTTAAGCAGGGAGCAGAGACAAGATACTCTTTCTTGTCATCAGTGCTGGCTCAACTCTTGTCCTCTTGTCCTTGCCCTTCATCCCATTCATTCTGGGACATCTGGATAACTTCATGTTTGAGTTTCACTCTACTGTAATCTCAATTTGATCACAAACAAATTTGATCCCCAGCACTTTTCAGCAAGTTTTGCAGTCCAAAGTTAAAATGTCTTACAAGATAAGGTATCTAACAAGTAGGAATATCTACACTAAAGATTAACCAAGAACCAGAAGGACAGGAAGTTTTGTTAAACAGATTAAACATGCTTTAATGGCTTACCTGAACCTGGGGGAGTCCTTTAAGCACTCTTCGAAATCCATCTTGACAGTCATTTTATCAGGGGAACCATGTAATTTACAAATATATATATATTATGAGTCCTTCTTGTGTCATGAGCTGTACAAGCCTGAGCTGGAGCGGTCCCTTTTTCCTTTGTTTTTGTTTGTCGTGAAGTCTCACTCCAAGCAGTCCTATTAAACTGTGTCCAAAAATGTTGCTCTCATTATGAGCTCTCCGAATTAATCACACTGTGGTATTTACAGGCTTGTTTGGAGAATATAACGCAATCCCAGATGACTCTGATGTGGAAAGGTCATATTTATAAAACACTTATTTTTGTACTTGACCTTGCTATCCATATGTCCGAAATAAGAAAACGCGACATATATACATTCAGAAAACACCACTTTTACAATATCTAAATATATATATAAATAGAAATAAATAAACGCCAAGTACAAGTCGTCAGGGCAGTTTTCGTTTTCCTATCCAGCGCGCGTGATCTTTCGCTCCATTGAGCGCTGAAGTTCCGTCTATTTAAGTAGATTAATTGCACGCATGAACATTTAACGCGTTGATCTTTTGAGGATCTCGGGTAATTAAAGAAAATAATGATAGTGATGGCTCCTCAGAGAATAATTAAGGTCTTCACGGCAGACACTGTTTCTCTCTCTCTCTCTCTCTCTCTCCCTCGCTCGCTCGCTCTGTCTCGAGCCTCGGTCGTTGGTCCGCCCCCCACCACGCGCTCCGCTTCCGGGTTTCACGCGCTGTGCTGCTCCTGCAAGCTGACGAAGTACCGGACATCATGACTCTGAACTTCACAAACTGGAAGAAATCGGACAAGTATAGCCAAACTGGCTGCAAGCTTCTGAATACCATGATTTAAACCCCTTGATATACCTATAAAGCTATAACCTTATAAACCTATAACCCCTTGCTGTCTAAGCCTATGTGTCCTTTATAATTGATCATCTTGATAATCATCATTAGGCCTATTCGTATTATATTATTTCAACTGTGACAAAGAGAAACTCCCAGATGCTGAGTCATTCATTCCAACGGTGACCACACACCATGCTGATGATCAACCACGCACATTCCATCTCAGAGGATCAGTAGCCTATGTGAGGCAGGGGATGCCTGTCCGTTACAGGGCACTACACACACTTTGTCTTAACCAATCCTTGTAGGCATGTTTTTTTTGGGAGGTGGGAGGAAACAGGAAGACCTGGAGCAAACCAGTGGGAGAACATGCATGCTCTATGCCAACAGTAACCCAAGCGCAGGATTGAACCTAGGTCCATGGAGCTGTGAGGCAGCAACGATACCTGCTGTGCCACTGTGTCATGGTGATGATGATGATCCACCACCCAAATATGTAATCCTATGGTATACCCGTAGACGGGTTTGACTATTGTGTATAACAGTGATCACCAACCGTTTTCCCTGAGATCTACCTTCCTGCAGGTTTTTATGTCCAACCAAAATCCAACTCACCTGTTTTAGCTGATCAAGAAGGTTTTAAGGCAATGTTTAGATGGTCCTGTGGGCATGATTATGGTTGGAGCTAAAGTCTTCAGGAAGGTAGCTCTCCAGGAACAGGGCTGGTGACCACTCATGTATAGCAACAAATTAGTTTTTACAGTAATTAACAAAGTTCACCTGTATGGTAGGTTACCTGATGAAAGAGCCAGTGAGTATGAACAGAAGGTAGGTGTATCTAATAAACCTAGTAAGCAGGCTTTATATACCGTGTGGATGGATCCCTATTCAGAAGCAATATCAATTCAATTCAAAATACTTTATTGGCAACATAGATAAGAAAGGAGAAGAAAAATAAATTAATAATAACAATAGTAATAAAACTAGAATCAAAATAGTAATAATACAAAAATAAGTAAATAAAAATATATATATAAATAAACATTAAAAATAAAGTAACAGTATGCAAGGTGCCAGGTTACTATCCATTATAATTGCTTTGGCATAGTCTACAGTTGGCTTTATTCCCTTGAACTGTTGAGGCAAGTTGGTTAAGATCTCCATGTGCAGTGTAGACCTACTGGTTAAACCGGTTGCGCTCCACCTGACACCACACACAGAGAATCACCTGAGATCACAGAGGAGCTACAGTCACCCCCCTCCCCCCAAAATACTACACTCATTTCTCATTCTCATACTTCAATAATAAAAATAATAAAATAAAACATAAAAAACCAATAACTACCCATTGTGGATAGGCATAACAACAAAAAAGAATATAAGCACAAATTTACCTTATATGCTCAATACAAAGCAAGTGCTAAGATTTTTTTTAAATAAAAAAAAAAAATTATAAACATGAATAACAATACAAAAATAACAATGCAGTATATAGCCTACTGTAATTTAAACACTGTGCTGTACCTGCATTCGTTTCAAGTAATATGTACTTTTTGAATTCTACCTTCCTGGCATTCCTTGCTGCAAAATCATTAATAATGACGTCATATGAGATTTGACCAGCAATGTCATGGTTAATGGAAATCACAGCCAGACTGCTGAGGCGCTCCTGTCATATGGTTGAGCTCCCAATGGTTTTTGTCGCTTCATTTTGCATCTCAATTAACAATCTTGATTATTACTGCAGGAAATACGTCAGCAGCATTACCATAAAAATTATGCCGATCATTATCGTCCATAATGCCATAAAAAACTAATTCACTGACACACACTTTACAGTCACACAGACACACCAACGGTGATGACTGATAAGTATGATGTACTTTTTAATTTTATTAAAAAATCAATAAATAAAACCCCCACCAGTGATGAGTGTCATGCTGCAGACTTGCACACTCTGCCGCTTATTTACATCGGCACCAGGGGGCGCCAACAAACCAATTTGACCAAACGAACTTTTCTGAGGTAATAAAAGACAGGAGGAGCGTTAAATGTGGCTTGGTACTGTTAATCGGATTCGGTGAGGCGGCGCCCCAAATATGCTGACGCCCTGGGCGGCCCTGTGTGTTAGTGATGGGAAGTTTGGATCATTTTACTGACTTCAAGTCATGTAGTTCATTTCGTTCATTTCAGCAGAATATAATTAAAATGTTACATGTTAAATGTTAAATTCCCCAACACATCTACGCAAATGTTGATCACATTTGGAATAAAAAATAAACTATAAGCTAATGCAACCAAGGCCAAATTATAAGAAACAGAAAAGATTAATTAATAGCTTAGCTGGGTCTTCAGGCTATGCAGCCTGTTAGTTCACCTCACCTCCCAGTCCGAGTCGTTTTGTCACGTTTGTCACATTTATCACGTCTGTTCCCCGGAAACAGAAATGATTAGTTCACCTCTCCAGTCATCAGATTCGAGTCGTTCGTTCATAGTTCACCCAATAGGCTGAATGCAGTCTGTACTGGGGCTGTGACGTGATGAACGAACAACTCAAACCCGAAGACTCGAGACATGAACTAATCATTTCTGTTTCCTTTACTGAACCTATGGGGATGTTGCTGCGCATGCGCGGCCAAAAATGAACGAGTCACTCTCTGAGACAACTCGCTGTTCCCGAGTCATATTAAAGATTCGTTCAAAATGAACGAATCGTTCATGAACGACACATCACTACTGTGTGTACAAATGTAAAATACAGAATACACATGACCACATTTTATGTGGTTCTCTTTCTATTATTTGCTGTATATAGAGAAATACAGACTATAACAAATACCGTATGTCGTATGTACGATTTGAAACGGTTATAATCGAATTGTGACGGTAAAAACGCAATCAAATCGCGCCATCTGGTGGCCATTGGACAGTTTCACAGCTTTCTTAGCTACATGACAAGCAGAACAAGCAGATTTACTCTTGATTGTTAGCATAGTGTCATAGATGCACTAAATGTATTCAAATGTGTTTGATTCTTATATATATATATATATATATATATATATATATATATATATACACACCAGCAATGTGGATGGCAGAGGTACAACAACAACAACAACAATAACAAAAAGATTTTCACTCCCTGGTCTATTATATCGCGGTTGTTTTTTTGCAGCTACTGCATCCTGTTGCTGTTCATTTGTTCCTGAGTATCTGTACGCTTCATGTATCGCTGTTTTGTGCACTCCGAGCCCAGATTTCTGTCACCGCTCCAGCAAAGCGTCGTGTTTTCGTGGAAGGACGGGCGGGTTCTCATGAGCTTTAACCATGTAACACGGTGGTCATGAATGCGTGGCAAACGCAAGGAGGAAAAAAAATATATATATATATAGGCTATCTCAGGACAGGTTTTAAGCGGAAAGCAAACACGGATTTTTAAAGCGCGCTCTGGACTATTGATTATGGGTAGCAATGGAAAACTAAATATGCACTAGGCTAGTAAAATACAAATACATAAAAAAAAATAAAAAATAAAAAAATCAAGTGGACAACTCGGTGACTGCGCATCTGAAATATGCATGTGGAGATCCCTGAGATAAACCGTCTGAAGATTATGCAGTCGCAGAGCGGCTTTCATGAGGCGGACGTGAGAAACGCAGCGGAGTAAATCGAAGGAGGAACTGAGTGCAGTGTAACGGAGCGCCACTTCACGTCTCCGTGCTGCAGACTCGACATCCCTGACAGGCGGTCTCGCGGTCTCGCTCTCTCTCTCTGGGCACCCAACACACGAGCATGTCGAACCGAAAACACCGGGACAACCAGGAGATTTGCGCCCGCAAGGTTCGGGAGCTCGCGCAAACCGGGCCCAACAAACACTGCTTCGAGTGCGGCCAGCCTGGTGTAACTTACACCGATATCACGGTGGGCTGCTTCGTCTGCACATCATGTTCCGGAATGCTGTAAGTACCCTAACATTTATGCACAACCTCCTGATGTTATCTCATCTCTAAGATTACTGTTATAACGACGCACAGGCCTGTGAGTCTGACTGTAGGAGGATTATGCGTGTTAACTTCAGTCCTAAATCAGTGCTTAAGCCTGATCAAACCTGATGTAGTAGGCGACGTGCTGTAGGGACTATGATCATAGATAAGGCAAGCCCCCTCTCACCCTGCCTCACAGCAGGCTACCAGAGACTCGGAGGATGATTTTCAGTGTTTACGTCTTCATTCAAGCGGTAATTACTACTTTGTCATTTTTCAGGCGTGCCCCCTCATCGCGCCTGTGCAACGTTTCATTTCGTCACGGTTTCAGGTTTTACATCATTAAGCCTTTTTTCCCCTGCATGTCAGCAAGCCCGCTTAATGCAGCACAAGATTAGACACGCAGATTTCACATTTCACTTTCTCATATTGTCATGTAAACTATTCCACAAAAAAACATTCATCGCACCATGGTCTGTTTTCACGGTTATGTTTTTTTTTTTTTTTTTGGGTACCAGATTTTGTTATTTTATTCAAACATTTTCGTTCCTTCATCTTCACGGTTGCATTTTCTGAAATGAAATGCTATCCTTCACATCCCACATATCCCATCCCTCACATCCCACCAAACTGTAGACAAATAAATAAATGCGTCGTCACTTTTCTCCTTTTTAATGCGCCTTCTTCTGTTCCCAGCTAGTCTATCAATTCAATCCAAGCGGTTTTATCTCTCTTATCTCTTCCAGGAGGGGGCTCAACCCGCCCCACAGGGTCAAGTCCATTTCCATGACAACCTTTTCCCAACAGGAAGTAGAATTTTTGCAAAACCATGGCAACGAGGTAAGTGGCGGGCACTCCAGCGCGCAGACGACGCGTTGTAAATTGG
The DNA here is from genome assembly GCF_023375685.1 of Ictalurus furcatus. Classification (NCBI taxonomy): domain Eukaryota; kingdom Metazoa; phylum Chordata; class Actinopteri; order Siluriformes; family Ictaluridae; genus Ictalurus; species Ictalurus furcatus. The sequence goes on from NC_071261.1 coordinate 22,656,421, forward strand.
GTGGGCGTGGTCATATAATAGACACGCCCTCAATGTTTTAGTGAATACCGTAAGACGAATCATATTAAATCTAAAGGCTGAGTGGTAGCCTAAATAGTAAATCTCTTCTTGAGAAAAGGTGCTGATATTCTTTATTATTTTGAAATGTTTTTAACAGATCAAGAGATCAGTGTTGTGTCTAATTGTTTAGATGTCATGTGGCAAGAAGGCCATTTTAAAAAAAACATCTTATTCGTTCCTTGGTGCAAAATGAATGACCACATAACATACATTACTGGTCAAAATTTGGTCTAAATACCTACAACGGAATAATGTCTGCATGAATCGCATAGGAGTACCTAATAGACCTCTCAAAATCCCTGTTTGGACAAAATGACTCATTTTATGATGTCTGTAATAATATTTGAAAAAAAATTTTTTACACAATCTCCCTGTGATAAAACTCTCTGGTCCAGGCACATTAAATTAACACACCAGGACCAAGTTGTCACAGGGTTGTTTTCCCTACAAACCCAGATTTTTGTGTCATAAACACATGTCTCATGTATGCATGCGTAGTTTGAATAAGAGATTATTAATGGATAATATATGTTTATATTTATTTATTTATTTAACAGCATCTAACATTAGATGATTTACTATCTGACATCTTCATTGTTTGTTTGTGTGTGTGTGTTAAGAACAGTAGGTTAAAAACAGTGGTCTGTAATATTCTCAGGTGAAGATGGAGAAAAACTCTTGACATTGCTGATCTGGGTGGAAATAAAAGTCTCTGTGTAACACCTGCAAATGTTAGAATTATGTAAGAGTACCCACATAAATTCAATCCAGTCTGAATAGGACTAAAGATATGATTGGAAGTACGAGTTAGGGTGGCAGTTGGTTGGAAAGGATTATGTATCCCTGCTGGGGTTAATCCTACAAATGAAAATGCACAGTGGATTTATCTGGAAAATGATTGTGTTCTTTGATTTGATTCAAAGTTCTTTGGCCTTTTACATAAATTTGCACATTGAGCTCTGCTCTAATGGTGCACAACATTCTCTGGTCTCACTATGAAACTGTTCATACATTATGCATGAGAAAAAAATCCACACTACTAGAATATGTTGTATAAATTACATGCAGGGTGCACATAGTTTGTGACCAGTAGGCCATAGTAGTGAGTGTAAAAGAGTTTCTGTCATCATGCTGAGCAGTTAGACTGGACTTTTGGGATGACATAAAGTGTATTTGAGGAATGTGGCAGTTACTTGCTCTGTGTGTGTGGTCAGGAGGGTGCGAGCTCTAGGTCACGTGAAGCTAAACCGGCCTGTTTAGTGCTTAAATATTGAGTAGGGATACAAGGGTAGACATGGAGTATTTGTAATGGCCCTCATATTGTAGTGTGAGCAGAACGCTCACATTACGTGCACTTGCACCCGTTTACTGATACACACATACACACACCTCATGTAATACCACTAAAAGCCTCTCACTCTTTACCGCATTAGTCCCTTGTGAATGATTTATTGGTGAGAGCTCTTTTTGTTATAATACTTCTGAAATGCAGGTCTCAAATCTCTGAGTCATTCCATCTCCTCCTCCTGCATAAAAGGCTGGTGATTGTAGCAGATATGTATGATAGATATGATTAAAAAGGACAAGTTAATGATTGTACGACTATGATGTTACTATTGGATAAATCATAGTGGATGTGTGTATGTATAAAACCTAATATTTAGAAGGAAGTGTTTTATTTACTGTTCCCTTTACTATACTCCATGATTATATGAGCTGAATGGGAATCTAAAGACTCACTATTCTGCTTTGTGGGAATGCAGGTTGGGAAAAGGATGTGGCTCTGTACATTCGACCCAAAGACTGATGGCTCTTTTGACCCACGTGACTCACAAAAGTTTAAAGAATTTCTTCAAGATAAGTATGAGAGGAAGAAATGGTGAGTCTGGTCAAGTTTTTTATGTTAAAGTTGTATTATGTCTTCAGTTTCAACTATGAGTGAGTTCTTTGTAATCTGGATGTCCTTATGGAGCATATCTTAATTTTCTAGGCATTTCTCTAAGAGTAAAGGCAGGAGGGATGTAGAGCCTGCATGGAGTACAGGGGTTCAAGCTCCTGCTCAGACTCCTTCTGGAAACCCACTGAACCCTGCAGCCCGGACTTCACGTGCACTGGTGAGAGAGATAGATGGAGAGAGAACTGGAGATAATCATAGAGATGGAAGGAAAAACAATAAGAAACTGAAATAAGAAAATACAATACTGTGCAAAAGTCATAGGCACAGGTAAAGTAATTTGACTAGGCCCTAAAAAATAACTAAATAATATATAATACTATACTAAATAAAAAATACTAGAAATTCTTTTCTGTCTCTGGGTAATACCAGACTGCCACCATCATGTTTCTATTTGAAAAGTGGTTACTTAAAAGGACACTCCATACAACTGCTTGTGTTAGGCTTAGTGATTAGCATGTTTGCCTCGCACTTCCAAGGTTGGGGGTTCGAGTCCCGCCTCTGCCCTGCGTGCACAGAGTTTGCATGGTCTCCCCGTGCTTCGGGGGTTTCTACCTGGTACTCCGGTTTCCTCCCCATTCCAAAAACATGCGTTGTAGGCTGATTGGCATTTCCAAACTTGTCTGTAGCATGTGATTGGGTGTGTGAATGTGCATCCAATTGTGCCCTGCGATGGGTTGACACCTCGTCCAGGGTGTCCCCCTGCCCTGAGTCCCCTGGGATAGGCTCCAGGCTCCCCGCGAACCTGTGTAGGGTAAGCGGTATAGAAAATGGATGGATGGATGGATGGATAAAGATTATGGTGTATATTTGGGTTGGGGGCAGAAGGGGGAATGGGGGGAATGGGGGGCAGTGCTCACAAGATAATATTATGTTCAGGGAAGCAGTATAGCTATCTAGCTACTGCTAATAAGCAATGACTTTGCTGTGTAGGTAAATTATTGAGATGGAGTGAATGGATTACTCAAGTGACAGAAATGACTCAACAGTCGAGGATTTTTTTTAGTTACTGTTACACAGTGACATCCAACCATATATGTTCAATTCAGAATATACAGAAGAAGAAATGCACCAGAAAAGCAGAGAGCTTTCAGAATTACACTGAGCCAAATAACTGAAGTTATCAACAACACAAGTAGCTACCATAATGTTAGCTAGTAATGCTACATGATTATGTACCTTTGTGTTAGCAACCTTACTATCCATCTTAATAGGAGTTAGACAGGTCAAGACTAGAATTTCCTAGCAGACATAAACTAGTTCTCCTACATCAGTTGGGCTCCTTTCGTTCCGGGCATGGAGCTTCTCTGCTTTCCATTTTGTATTAAATACAGACAGAATCGCCATTTTCTTTAGCATATTCTTCAGAGGAAGACCTAGTAACTATGCATTCAAATGCCTTTTATAGTCTTCCGGTTTGAAGTGTTGGCTGCACACTCAGAAATATCCATCATTGTTCAGTGGTGTAGAGACCGCGTTAATGTTTGTAAACAAAAAGAGTTTTCTATCCTGTTTAGAAAGAGTTGTGATTTGTGTATCAAATGAAATACTTGATTAAAATCTGACTATTCAGCTTGACTTTATATAAATTTAATCCACTTATTATTATGGATTAGCACTAAAAGACAATGAGTGTTATGCAGATAAACTAACACTTTCAAATGATGTAACTCTAGAAGATTCTTATAGCTTGGTGTCGTGTCAGTGGCTAATGATGCTAAGTGGTGGTCTAGCATGCAATGACCAGACATACACTATATGACCAAAAGTATGTGAACACCTGACCAATCACACCCATATGTGCTTATTGAAAATCCCATTATGTTATAATAACCTCCACTCTTCTGGGAAGGCTTTGCACTAGATTTTGAGAGCATGGCTGTGGGGATTTTTGATCATTCAGCTACAAGAACATCAGTGAGGTCAGGCACTGATGTTGGGTGAGGAGGCCTGGGGTGTAGTCAGTGTTCCAATTCATCCCAAATGTGTTCAGTGGGGTTGAGGTCAGGGCTCTGTGCAGGCCACTCAATTTCTTCCACTTATTGCATGCTGGGTATTGTAGCGTTCAGGTGAAGACAGGAAAACGGCATAAAATCATGAATTCTGATCTACCATGGACAAAGCGATACAGTCCCATGCAACAAAAAACTACATAACATGATAAATCCATCCATCCATCCATTTTCCATACCGCTTAAGCCTGAAGCCTATCCCAGGAGACTCAAGGCACAAAACGGGGGACACCCAGGACGTGGGAGTGCCAACCCATTGAAGGGCACAATCACATACACTCACACATCCATTCACAAACTACAGTTTAGAGGTGCCAATCAGCCTACAATGCATGTCTTTGGACTGTGGAGGAAACTGCAGAAGCACGGGGAGAACATGCAAACTCTGCGCATACAGGGCAGAGGTGAGAATCGAACCCCCAACCCTGGTAAAAAACATTTCACGTTTAATTTTTTGGAATGTTACCAAAGATAATAATATTGGATAAAATGTATATAAAAAATTAGGGTGGCTATAAAAAATTGATAGTGCAGTACTTCGTCTACTCCTATAGTGGGGAAAATTATGTATAATGGGCAAAAAACAACAAAGTATGTTTCTATTATTGTACAAATTTGAAAGTAAGCTCTGTGTGTGTGTGTGTGTGTGTGTGTGTGTGTGTTTGGCAGTCCCAGGCTCAGTTGCCATCATGGGATAGAGTTCCAGCTGTGTCTCCAGCTGATGTTCGTACAGAGGTTTTCACAGCTCGACCCACTCGATCTCAGAGCTTCAGAGACCACACTATTAAAGGCACTGTTCATGCACTCTCGTCTCCTCTCCTTTCATCTCTTCTCATATACTCTCCCTCCACTCCTCCTTTCCACTCCCCTTGTCACATCCTCCCATGTCTCATCACCTCACATTTCTTTTACTCTCCTCTTTCCTCTGTTCTCCTCGTCTTTTCTCTTCTTTCCTCTTTTCTCTTGTGCTCTGTTCTTCTCTAGGCTCTTCTCACCCCTGTTCTCTCTATCTCGTTATGTCGTGTTTGTGTCTCTTTGTTCTACAAACACTACTCACTGTGGTGATTCATTCTATATCATTTATCAACTGACAGCTTCCCCTCTGCTCTCTCAGATTCCTTGTTAAGTGGGATGGAGAGGCAAAGACCAGGAACAATTTCTCCAGGAATGGGACCGCAGAGTCGCCTTCCCTCTTTCCCTGCCCTTCCACGCCCTTCAGGTGCACACCTCTATGCAGACCCAGACACAAATACACAAAGCCATGCACATACATCCAGAATTTTAAGTATACTATTTCTAAGTTTTGTTTATTTCAACCTTTCAGCAAGTAGCACTTTCAAAAACAGCTTCACACTAGGTAAGCTGCTGAGCTTTGATTGCATGTCTGCATGTGCATGCACTTCTATGACAGTTATCTGTCTACTGACCTCTAATATGGAACTGATAGGGCGAGTAGAGTAATCACAGGAAGAACTCTGTATTATTTATATGTTGTGTTTCCTGCATGTTCGCACAGTTTATTTTAAAAAGCATGGTTATTTTAAAAAGCATGGTTTTCGTTCTTCAGTCAGAGGTTCTTCTAGACTGTCACACTGAGTTACACGTATGTGTTGAAATGTACCACGTTCATCTCAGACAGACAGAAACAGTGTGTGAAGTGTTAGTGATATGTGACTCAAAATCTAAATGCCAATGGTGGCCGAGTCAGCTATGGAATGCTGTTGAGTCTGGCTTTGCACAGCTTCCACTCTCGGACTTCAAAGCACGTCCTCGCAGCACCAACAGGTCAAGGACAGACTCTGTTCTCTGACAAAAAAATAGAAAAAAGGCTTTACAGCTTGGATATATTTAGGATGTGGCCCTTACTGGCACATTCTGTAGGTCACTGACGTATTCACACCTCGTATGTTGAAGGAGGAAAATGCTCCAAACGATGCTGGTCTGAACTGTATAGATTTGAAGGAATTTTATTATTAATATCCCTCATGCTGCTACATTTGTCTTAGGCTGGCACATAGGCTGGTTATGGTGCTCTTACCCTCAAGTATAAGACCTGTGGCTGTAAAGATGGCACTACGTTATATACAATTAGTCTGACTTTTATTACTGAAGCCTTAGGGCTCTATTTGTATGCAGGTGTAACTCACTTTGATGCTGGTGTATTGCTTTTTTAGTTGGGTATCAGCCAATTTTTTCTCCTGTTCTTGCTCGATTGCTATATTTATGGTCGGAAATGAATCCTAGTTGACACGTTATTATGCAAAAAATCTCATAAATTTAACAGAATCAATAAACTATTAACAGAATGAATTAAATACCAGACTCACCAAATTTACTGCTGTAACAGAGAAGAGCAAATGACTGATATAAATGCTATACCCGAGAGTGCAAACACACTCAGTTTTGAAAGAAAATGAAAGAAGCTGTTTAGATTTGATATCACAGGAGTGTGCCTAACCATGACGCTTGATATAGTAGTAATTCTAACCCAACTATTTTTTCATAGTTACCAAACGGCTATACCATGAAAATATGCACCAGTGAGGTGATCCTGTTTTTCCGCTTGCATTATTATGATGGAAATTTGGTTCATTGACATACAACATTTCACTAAATAAGGAGCTAGCAGTTAAATCGGGTGTATTGAAACAGGGACAGTACGTCACTGTGTAGTCAGGACTTGATCTGAGATCCGCTGCTGTGACTGTTATAGGTCGCACGGTATCCTCAGGAGGAGGAGCACCATTTAGGACTGTCCCTAAATCTCTAAGTTTGGACTTTGGAGGTCTTGGTTCTACCCCTAGTGCACTAAGCCATCAGGCTCCACCACTTGTCTCTCAGGACAGGTATGCTGCCGTGTCTCAACTCGACAAGGCCTTTTCTGACACGCCTACCACAGGTAAAGTTGTCCCATGCGCGTATGCTTCTTTGTGTGTATTTTTCTGAGATAAATAAATTCTAAGATAATCGTGGGGTTTTTTTTCTCCAAATGTGCATTGTGTTGCTTATATGATGATTCAGAAATAAGTGAAAGAGAGATGAAATTGTTAATGAAAGTTTTAGGGGAATATCAGGCCTCGCTAACTGTTCTACAGAACACAGGAAAGAGTTTACATTAGAGCATGCAGTTCACGATGGATTCTTCAAATGCTGTAGCAAGAGCTTTAGAAGACAGGATTTTGTAACAATATAGTGATATACTTAAATGCCATATATTAGGATTATATTACATTGAAAACACATCAGAAATAACCTTTAAGGATGAGCGTTGATGCTGATCGCTGCAAGGGGTTTGTAAAATACTTTACTTCTCCTCAAACGGTCTTGAGATACATTTCAGTGTGCTGTTTTAATGTTCAAGCGGAGGTGGAGTGGCGAGGCGAAGCTTGCAGGGAGGATTTTTGAGACAGGACTATATGATGACTCAACACTGATGTGTCTTTTTAGTTGCATCCACAGCTCCTTCTAGTGGCCCTCCGCAATACAGCACCTTGTTTGGCAACAGACTCTCTTCTAGTTCCACACCTGCAAGGTACATAATTACTGGGCTGAATTACTTATTACTCAATTATTAAACCGTTAAACAAAGCATCTCCTTTTTGTTTTGTGTTGGTACAATGGAGTTTGGTTTTTGCCTTTGAATCTGATCATACGTTATTCTTTTCAAGCTCTCCAGGTGTGCCAGAGGTTACATCAGCCTCTCAGACATTTGCAAGTGAGTTAATTATTTAGCAGTGTGTGTATTTATCCCTCGTTTAAACTTTTTGATCTCATGGTCGCTTCTCTGACTAAAGCTGTTTATACATTGTTGCTGATTTTTGTTGGACAGTCTCCTCTAGGTTTGGTTGTGCCATATTTTTTTTTCTTCCATATTTAAATAATGGATTTAATGGTGCTTTGCATACTCTAGAAAAGTATCCAAACCCCGCTTGATACTTTTCTAGGATAGCAGAGCACCATTAAATCCATATTTGTTTAGCCCCAGACTTGTTTTGATAGTGCCTTGGTCTTCATGATGCTGTTTGTTTAGGTATGTGCTCTAGGAGTATTCCAGGAATGGGTGCGTTTATATAATTTTATATAATTGCACACAGATCGACTCCATTCAACTAATTATGAGATTTCTGATGGTAAATGGTTGCACCAGAACTAATATCTGCTTTTTCAGCAATTGGGGTGAATGATTTGTATTTGTAAATAAATTTGCATAATATAATGTTTCCCCACACACACGGGGGTGGGGGGGGGGGGGTGATTAATTATGCAAATATACGCATATACTTACGCAAAATGTGTGGGTGCATGTGTATGTACAGCAGTGTTGGGTAAATTACTCAAAAAAAGTAATCCACTACAGATGACTTACTACTTTAGAATCTGATTACATTACTGATTACTGCATGTAAAAAGTAATCAGATTACTAATTACTTTATTTTAAAGTTACTTTCAAAACTTACACTATACTTATACACTACAAAAAAGTTGGATTTATCATAAAACCTGCCTCGGGTGTTGTCACTGTTTGTAGAACTACCAGACCGATAAAATATCAAACTTTTCTAACTAAGCTAGTTTGTTGTCGCTAGCCAAGAGGAGGCACAACTAAGTTAACTCTAACAACTATGTTAGAGTGCCATGCAAAGTACATTATCTTTCCTTATGCTCTGCTCATATCATGTTCACATAAACTGGAACTCATATAGACATTTACACACCCTGTTTTCCTACTCAGCATGAAAGGATGTTACTGTTTCAGTTTCAACCCCTTTACTGGTTAAAAAAATAAATAAAATCGGCGTATATCCATTTTTCCTCACACTGTGCGCTAGCGTTTGGCAGAATTGAGAGACTGTCAGTCAATAAGACACGAGTGTTTCCACATATTTTCCTGTAAATCCTATCTGATTGGCCTCGCCTCTGTTCACTGAAGATTTACAACGTTACAAATTTCAACACTGTGGTCTACATTTACTGACGTTCAGTTACATAGTGACAAACCAGTCCAAGTGGAGAATTATTCATGGTTAAAGAAAAAATCTTCGGGGCTACAGCCCTGAATGCCCAGGCCAGGTTACGCGCCTGGCAGCCGCGCAAAACATGGTTTATTTTAAAAATGCATTTTACTTAATATTGTTCTCTTAACAATAAATTTGTACTTCAAGTAAAGTAATTTTATTGACCTCAGTAACTGTAATCAAATTACATAAATTTAAAATGTAAGGCGTTATCAGAAAAAGTAATTAGAATACAGTAACGCGTTATACCCAACTCTGGAGTACAGTGTATATATATATTTTAGTTGCACATTCTGCTACAAGCTCTTTGAAACATGTATATACAGTCATGTGAAAAAATAAGTACACCCCATGGAAATTGTTGTTTGTTTGTTTTTTGACATATTAGGATAAGCAAACATTTGATCCTCTTTGAAACAGTGCCTATTAATAAAGTTGATACACTCTATCTAATGACACATAAAATGTACATTTTGTAGTAATTTTCACAATTTAAATGAACAAAAAACAGATCAGTCACATGGAAAAACTAAGTACACCCCTACATTTATCACATTTAACATTTATCATTTACATTCAAATCAATAAAATTTTAACCAGGTGTTCAAGTTTGGGTGTCAGTGATTAGAACCTGCTTAGGGAGTGCAGGTGGAACATGTCTTATTTATACCCCTCTTATATCTAGTGTCTGGTGTTCCCTTTGTTATTGAGGTGTTTGGTGTCATCATGCCAAGATCTAAAGAGTTCTGTAAGGCCTTCAGAAAAAAGGCTGTGGATGCCTGTGAGTCTGGCAAGGGATTTAAAAAGATCTACAAATTATTTGAAATACATCATTCCACTGTAAGGAAAATAATCTACTAATGGCACAGATTTCAAATGACTGCCAATTTGTCCAGGACTGGCCGTCCCAGCAAATTCAGCCCAAGAGCAGACCATCTGATGCAAATAGAAGTCTCCAAGAACCCCATTTTCATTACAGGATCTGCTAGTAAGTTTTGCAACTGTTGGTGTCAAAGTGCATGCTTCTACAATCTGAAAGAAATTACACAAATTTGACCTGCATGGGAGGCGAGCCAGGAAAAAGCCTTTGCAAGACCACAGTTGGATTAATGTCATTGCCATTTGGATTAATGTGCTCTGGACAGATGAATCAAAGATAGAGTTGTTTGGCCACAGTAACAGCAGACATGATTGGTGCAGACCAAAGACAGCTTTTCAGGAGAAGCACCTCATACAAACTGTGAAGCACGGTGGTGGAAATGTAATGGTTTGGTGTTGCTTTGCTGCCTCAGGGACTGGACAGTTTGCATTCAATGATTCAACTATGAATTCTACATCATATCAAAGAGTGCTTGAAGGTAATGCGAGGCCATCTGTCCGAAAGTTGAAGTTGAACTGAAAGTGGACCTTTCATCAGGATAATAATCCTAAGCACAATAGCAAATCCACCAAGGAATGGCTCAAAAAGAAGAAATAGAGGGTTATGGGAATGGCCTAGTCAAAGCCGGATTTGAATCCCATTGAAATGTTGTGGGGGGATTTGAAACAGGGAGTACATACAGGAAAACCCTCAAAAATCTTGCAACTGAAAGAATATTACATATGGAAGTGTGGTGAAAAATTCCAGCAAGCCTGGTGGAAAATTATGCAAAATGCTTACAAGAAATTATTTCTGCTAAAGAGGGCAATACTAGCTTCTGAGGCTTCTGAGGTGTACTTACTGTTTCCACAGAAGAATATCGCATCTATTGATATTTCTGTTGAATAAATGATCGAAAAAGATAATTTTCCTTGTGGTTTTGTTCAAGTATATCAACTTTATTAATAGGCACTGTTTCAAAGATGATCAAATATTTCAAAATAGCCAACAATTTTCATGGGGTGCATTTTTTCCCCACATGACTGTATAATTAATCTCATCTATACTGATATAATTTATATAAATTGCTTTGAGATGTAGAGTTATTTTAGAGTCCGTTGTACTTCTGCGTAATCTTAAAATCTAGTACAGTTTTTAAGTGTAATCATTTTGCCCTTTAGAACCTTAGCTCCATTTTATGTAAACAGATTATGTAATTAGACCCAATTAGAGCTAATTCAAAAGTCACACACAGCATCTTAATTAAAGCATCTCTCTTTCTTTTCCTTTCCACAGATTTCCCAAACCCCTTCTGTTCTACAGCCAGCAGTTCACAGCCTGCTTTATCCCCTAGTAACCCCTTCAACAGCACGGCCACAGGTGAGCCTCATCTCAGTTTTGCACTGAGACTGGTGATTAAATGTGTGACCTAATCTCTCTCTCTCTCTCACACACACACACACGCACGCACGCACACACACACACGCACGCACACACAGACGCACGCACACACACACACACACACACACACACACACACACACACACACACAGGGTGCTTCACAGGACTACTTCTTTAATCCCAGATTAAGAGAAATTATTGGATGGTAGTAATCATTTTTAATCCAAAAATTATTTTTGCCTCAAGCTTAACCTGTATCCTTCCGTAACACAAGAACATCTAAGTGATTGATTTTTGAATAAACAGCTAAATGGAACACCAAGTACAAAATATTGCACACGTCAAACATACTGTGATTTTTTAGCCTTAATTTGGATAACCTTAGAGAGTTCCTTGCCTTTGTTAATAATGGTTTGGAATGGTTTTCTGGTTTAGTGCAGGCTGAAGGTTCATATTACAATGAAATAAACTTCTTAAATTCATGTGCATATGATGATACCTTTCGTAAGGAACCTGAGAGACACAATATGACTACAGATCAACTACCACTCAGTATAGACCAAGCCATAAGGAATTGGAAAAAAAAAGCAAAAAAAAAAAAAGAATTAGCATGCTATGAAACCTGATTTATCGGCAACCCCAGTATGCAGGCAGTCAGTGGTCTGAGTCCCTGCACAGGAATGTAAAAATGATATGTGGCAGCGGTGCTGTGGCAGGTCGCCAAGCCAGTGGTCAAGAAATACTCAGTGGTAAAATATGACAGCTGTTTTGTCTGACGACAGGGCTGTTTTTCTTGCCGTCACCATCTACTTTTATGATTGTAGCTCTTGTCTTCAACTCTTAGATTCACAAATTGAAACAGGGTCCTTACTGAACTTCAGGTAGAAAAGATCATGTTATAGACAGGATTTCTCCTGATTTGCTTATAATACAAACCAGTGGAACAAAAGAAACCCTTAGAATAGAGAATACAAATAACTTCTAAGTAATTTAAGAGGCAATCGCAAATAGCATTATGTTTAAATCAGATAAAAAAGTATGTTCAATGAAACGTTCCCTGCCATAATGGTGTAGCAGTGCACATCTTTATTACACAGTAAGATCATAGTAATTATGAGTACATTGGATTTTAATGTAACAAAGGGGCTTGCAGGATGACCTGGATCAACCAGTAGAGTACAAACATGGTGACTGCAGTACTTTGTTTAAATACTTTGTTGTAAAGTTTTCTCCTTTTTAACAGGTGACAGCAGTACGCTTGTGTCACCGTCTCCTTCAGCTGCCTTCCCTCACTCAGCCACCTTTCCTGCTCCCACCTCCCAGAATGCTTTTCCTCATGACCCAGCTAATAATCAGGAGACAAATGGTGAGCTCAGACATTTCTTCTCCTGACCATCAATCATGAGCTAAATGGTCGATCTGGTCTTAAATGAGCCTGTGTCTAATGCATTTCCTCTTGTCAATACACAGTAATGTATTTTCCAGATGGCTATATCAATGATGTACTGTATGCGTTACCTTTTTTTTTTTTTTTTTTGCAGTAGACTAATTGTAAAATATGTGTTTATAAGTATTTCAACAATACATGTGCTGATCAAGCATTTAAAGTTGTATGCTCCATATTAGTGGGGTTTTTTCAATAGGTGTGTTTCTCCACACTACTTAATAGCTACTTATAAAGTGAAAAGGCTTATAAAATATAAATAAAAGTAATTTTAGTACAGACCGAGGTATTTAAGATTAGGATCATAGTAAAGGAAACAGTCTAGTATACCAGTAGGTGTCTCTGAAGTGCCGAGATATATATATATATATATATATATATATATATATATATATATATATATATATATATATATATATATATAAATGTCAAATGAAAATAACTAGTGCTTTAATGAAACTTAATCAATGAGTGTGTGCTAATGTTAGTAATCTATAAACAGAAATTTAATCTAATGGTTTCAATTTCAATATAATTTTGCTGATAACAGTAGAACTACTTTCACACTTCAACAACTTGAACATGGATATGCATCATTTAATACATCTACAAATATGCAGGTCAGCCACACCCATATTCATTCTACTTCAATCAGGTTGTGGACATGTGCATGGGCAAAATGAAAGCACGCTAAATGATTGGTGCTTTGCTTAAATGATATAATCTTGAAATATTATATAGTATGTACAATTTCCTTCTTCATTATTAGTTCAGTTCTTTAGTTCATTATTAATGGCAAATACATCTCCGGTGTTGTGTTGGGTCTTGGATGTGATTTGTAAATTCATCAACTGCAGGTTTCTCGTCTTTCCCTGCACTGGAGTCTACCTCCAAAGTCCAGCGGTCGATGTCCGTCAACCCGTTTACTGTGAGTAGACTTCTGCAATCTGCTGCTGTTTAGTAATGTATCAATGTGTTTTCCATTCTGCTCCTTTCTGGTCCATAACTTTAATTAGACACATTTAAATTGGTTAGCGAACATGCATAACTTAGTATAGACTTTCAGTAGGTGGATTTAATATGCAGCTCAGTGATTAACTGATGTAATATCAGTTATTTATAACATGTGTAATGACTATATTGGTATCTAAAATTAGGCCAAATGTATTCTGTGAGTGACTCGAGTGTGTGGTGAAAGTGTCTGTGGTGTATGTGTGTTAATGAGCACATCTGTGCGTAGTTCACTACTGTTCTCTCCATGTGTTCTCTCAGGGGACGGTTTACCCCACCAGAGGAACGTCACTGAACCCTTTTATCTGATCACATCGTCCCTTTGACGAGAGTGAGAGAGAGGGGGATTGTGGGTATATGTGGAAGAGAGACAGAAAGCATGATGCCATTTCCATGCCTTGAGGAAACTTCCTCCATCAGATAAGAGAGGAAAACACACAAGGACTGCCCATTTTCCTGAGTTTAAGTTAATGTCTGTGTGTATTAAAGAATGGATCCCTTTTGTTTGAGTCTGTGTTCGTATTTGTATGCGTGAATGTCTTATTTGTGTGCACCATTTTGCACTACACACTACAAATCAAAGTTCTTTGTGAGCATGTGTTCTTTGTGTTCTTTTTTTTAATGTTTGTGTGTGGGTGTGTTCATGTCATACATGTTTAATCAAATAAGTTATCTAATGGTGCCAGATAGCAAGTGGCAATATCAGAAACACACACACACACACGCACACACACACAGATGATTTTAACCTCCTGCCCTGTACTCTTGATAAATCATTGCTAGCTTTTAGCCTGCACTGGCTTGCATTTTAGCAAAGACACCCAAGTATCAAGTTGTAGTAATTAAACACAGAAAAATGGCAGCACGCAACTTGAGCTTCAAATATTATGATATTATTAATACGAAGTGTGCAAATTTTATTTAGCTCTCATTTGGCAACTCTCCAAATGCATGTTAATAGGAGAAACCGACTTAATCATTTGTTTGTATATGTATGTGAGGCATACATGTCTGTACGTCATCAGCCTGCATGCGCTTCATGAGCAAGACGCTGCCTGAATGTACTGCAATTTTGGTGATTTCACACAAAGTGTTATTTGCATTACTCATCTTTATGGACCAAATAATGTCAAGCTTCATGTACAATTTTTTTCTTTCTTTTCCAATATTTTTGCATTGGTTCATTTAGAATGTCTTTGTAACAGGAAGTATCCGTATGCATAAAGAAACTATTAATTTGTTCGTGTCAACGTCTATCTAATTGTATAAGTTACATTATGGAAATCAAGCCTCAGTTTGAATTTTGCTGCTTCAGGATTTCATGCAATATATCTATTTATAAGATTTGCATTTATATTTTTATCTGTTTGGGGGGGGGGGGACATCACTGCGTTATGAATGTAATTGCACTTCTTTAGAGCTTTAAAGTGGAAATTAAAAAAAGAGAAAGGTATCACTGTAAACCTTGCATGTGGCCTAAATTATTATTCCAGCATGACTGCAGTTCTATCAAAATAGATATGTCTGTATGGAGTTTAATCTCCAGCAGAGGTCGCAGTGTAGCGTTCATAAGCAAAGCGACTGAAGGAAACGTGTTCAAATGGGTCGTAAGCAACACTTCACTTTTGTTATGCAGATAGTTTATTCTGAGATATACAGGCTTCAAACGCCTTGCCTATAGACGGTCGTTTAGACCCTCGTGTCAGTACAGTAGAAGTGAAAGTTTTCAGTAGTGCAAAGGTTTGTGCAAACTGATAACGGTTATCACTAAAACACTTAAGTTTACTTAAAAGGTAATGTTTTCTGCCAAAGAAATCTGATTCTGGTTGGCAACCTCGTCTCGTGAAGCTCCCCTCCTCTTTGGTGCCTACACACGCGTACACATGCACACACTCGCGCGCGCGCTCTTTAACTAAGGGGACGGGCGATGAGTGACAGGCCGCGCAGTAGCAGCAGAGGCGATGTAGACTATCCTACTGTACACACTAATGCGATTTAGCCACTCAGTCCTGGATAAACAGCGAGACAGACTTTCTCACAGCTTTACACACTTTGATGAGCCGTTTGACTGATGACATTGCCCCCCCTCTCCTGATACAAGAGGACACACTGTATGGAAGCAGCCGCATGACCGAGTCTCTTGCCGTCGCGTGCACGACGAGCCGACTTTTCCGTGGAGGGACAGGAGAGCAAAAAAAAAAACCCTCGCCGCGAGCTAGTTGTGAATGAATGAAGCCAGTGCAGGACTGACAGAGCGCAATGGAGAGCGAGGCTCCGAGCTGCGAGGACGTGCGGAAGAGCGGATACCTCCGCAAGCAGAAGTCCATGCACCGGCGCTACTTCGTGCTGCGCGCGGCCTCGGAGCGTGGTCCGGCCCGCCTGGAGTACTACGAGAGCGAGAAGAAGTTCCGCAGCGGGAAAGCAGCGGCGCCCAAGCGGGCCCTCGCGCTCGAGACGTGCTTCAACATCAACAAGCGCGCCGACGCCAAGCACAAGCACATGATCGTGCTGTACACCCGCGCCGAGAGCTTCGCCGTGGCCGCAGAGAGCGAGGCGGACCAGGACGAGTGGTACCACGCACTGCTCGAGCTGCACTGCAAGAGTGAGTCCACACACACACACACACACAGAGAGAGAGAGAGCGAGAGAGAGCGAGAGAGAGAGATTTCGTCCTATCCTAACCATCACTAAAACAACTAACCGTGCTCAGCAGTAGGTCAACACTGTACGCCGTGGTCCGATATTAAACTATTAATCTACTCTGCGGTTTGGAACACAGCCCCCAGTGTGCTCACACGACTGTAAATGAGGTGATAACGTGGCAGGTTGTTGGGGCCAGTTTGAACACTGTTTATTTATTTACAGTCTGCACTGCATTTTCGAGTCTGACTTCAGTAGCCTGCACTGTTTTCTTTTGGAGCACTTCTTCTTTACATTGATCAAGCACGTGCTTTATAACCCGAGCTGCAGTGAGTCAGTGCACAGTGAACTCTTCCCTACAGAACTTTTATTACAGCCTCATTCACTCTCACTGAGCAGATTTACAGTACATTAAATATATTAACGGGAATTTCTCTCCCGTGAATTGTGGTTGTGCACAAAGCAGTGTGGACCAGGACTAACCCAAATGGAAAGCAATAACATCGTGAGTTTTATGGGTCCTATTTAAACCAGACCCGTCTGTGTCACAGTTCAGTCTCAGTGCTCACTGGGCTTTTACTGGCTTTACATGTGTGCATCTACTGAGTTCTCTGACACCTCGGGCTGGAGTTGAAAGTGTCGTTGCGGGACAAACGGATTATCTTTGGAGAAATAAGTGCAAAAGTAATCGCGAGCCGGACGTTAGAGTCTTTCTGTTGTCTTATCCGCGCCTCCACACCGAGTCCCAGGTTTATCTAGCAGCTTCAGTGAAAGCTTCTTCACGCATTTAACCACGTGTTCGGTTTCAAGACAGAAAAACAAGACATTTTCTGTTGGTGGTTTTTTAAATTGTTTATTTATTTATTTATTTATTTATTTTGTTAATAGACGCAATCCTCAAATATTTGAGAAAACATTTGCACTTTTCTACACTCCAGAAAAAGGTCCCAAACGGTATCTTTGCACGTCATTGAGGTGGAAGCCTTTAGGGACATTTTCTCCTTGAATAGTGAATGCAGAAATCGTTTAAAGCTTATTTATAATACATAGATCATAAGGACCTTAATTGTACCCTAAGTTTTAAAGGTACACTGCAAACACTTTCCCAGATGAAAAATACACAGAACAAATACAAAACAAAAAATGACATCCCCTTGAGGGACCCACATGTTTACCGTTTTTCTTTCTTTCTTTTGGAAAATGTATTAGCTTAGGCAGCATGGGTTGTGTGTATTTTTTCTGCCGTTGTCTGTACTGTCCTGCTGTGGCAAAACAACAACAACAAGAACAATAATAATAATAATGCCAGGGAAAAAAGCATTGAGACACTTTCAAATTGCTTTATGTGTGTAGAGGTGAGGTGTAAAGAGCCATGCAATTGTATAAGATTGCCAGAATAATTCTTTTTTTTCGACCCTGAGTAGAAAAGATTAGCCTACTTCTTCAGGTTCTTGTTCCCCTACTCCGAGTGTCCTGTATAAAATACCCAACAATCCACATGCCAACTGACTGAACGGGTTGGCAGAACTGTAATCAGCCTTGTAAAACACAGGATCTAAAGCTAGTATAAACAGAAGTGAGAAGGTCCTCATGACTCGTCCATAAGCAAGGCGTTTCACCTGCCTGCCCCTTGGCCTTAAGAGATAACACAAATGAAACGCATGACATAGCATTGGCAAATAAAAAACACAGGTCAAGGTGCTGCTACCTGGCATGTGTTATATAACAAAGAGCTGATGGCCAGGTCTGATCTAATCTGTGTTGTGAGTTCTAGGAGCTCTGCCTGCAGTGCTGCACTGTCTGTGGACTTTGTAGGATTTAATGGATCCGCACTGAAAGCATGAGTATTTCCTAAAGGAATAAAAGGAGAAAAAGAGAAATAGAGAAGTAACAGGAGGCTGTTTGTGGTTTAGTGTGAAAGAAGGGAGATCCTGCAGTTGTTAGTCATAAACTATGATGACTGTGGGCAGTCAACAAAATCCAGGAGTCCACTGATCTGTTTCTCAAATGTTTTGACATCTGTCTAACAATGCAAAGGTAATTTTGCCTTTAATTCCTTTAACAATTGCTTAGTCGTGGGTGAATTAGTGATAACGATGACCTAATATATCCATCCATCCATCCATCCACCTATCCATCCAACGATTTTAAATACCACTTATCCTATACAGGGTCGTTGGGGAGCCTGGAGCCTATCCCAGGGTTGGTGCTATGGGGTGCCTACCCATAGCAGGGCACAGTTGCACACATTCACACACACTTGGAAAATGCCAATCATTCTACAATGCATGTCTTTGGACTGGGGGAAGAAGAAACCTCCGAAGCATGGGGAGAACATGCAAACTTTGCACACACAGGGCGGAGGTGGGAATCGAACCCTCAACCCTGGAGGTGCAAGGCAAACGTGTTAACCACTAAGTTACTGTGCACCCCTTGACTTAATATAGTAATGAATAATTTTTATGCTGATTCAGTTACTGGCAAATTTACAAGAAGACCACAATACTTATTTATTTAATTCAGCTTGGTTTCAGAAATGGAAAACCAGCACTGGGCTTTTTCCTTTAGAAACCACAGTTTATGGGGTAACCAGAGCCTTGGGTATGTTCTGTACTGGTACTAGAGAAAGTATATGCACCCCATGTCCCCAGAGAGGCAACAGTGAATTATGGGTAGGGGGTGAGGAGATATTTGGGACAAATATTTTCCCATTGACGAAGTTTCTGAAACGCAGGCGCTTTGCCTATTACTTCAGTAACCACAGTTTGAATATGCAAACCACACTGGGTCACTTGAGGGTTTCAACTGTGGAAAGGTTTAGAGAAGAGCGGAATGGTCTGGACCAGCATGTTTGAACAATGCTGAACAATCTACTTTAGATCCCGGACCAAATGCTGCCACACACGCAATGATACACACACACCCACACACACACACAGACACACAAACTCACACTCACACTCCCACAGAGCAGAAGGCTCACCTGTGCATAAGGAGGGCATACAGCACAGAGTAGATGTTCCAGTGCTCTCTATTTGTTCAGCTGTGATGAGATTTAATGTTCTTCACACCGCTTGATTTGTCCACACACTTAAACTGCAGACTGAGACAGCATGTTCTGGTGTGCTGGTATTCTGGGTATCTTTCCGTTAATGGTTAGAAATCATTTTGGGATATTCCATATAGTTTGAAATAGGTTAAATAAACAGTGAGTTGAGTTAAATGTAGTGTCAAGGATGAGAAGTTAGTGATGAAAGGTGATATTATGTGGATCATGCCTGTGCTGTCTTCTCATGTATCTGCAAGTCAGGTGCAGAAAATTGCCAAATGACAGCTAGGCGCCAGAGAGATCACACATTACCACCACATTGCCACCACCATCCCATGGTATGTGTGTGTGAGAGACTCCAGTGAAGGGCTGCTGTTTAATGGTTATACTCTTAGATCTTGCTCATGTCTTTAATGTGGTGGTAATTACTATCACTGTGAGTTTCTCTGTGCGTGTACACACACACACACACACATTGAGCTGAAGGTGAGACAAACCTGTGCTATGTTAACTACTCGCTTGTGTCTGCTACAAGGCTATTTTGTATAGTTTGACCCTCAACCACATTACACTAGTGCACACCATGTCCTCGTACAACTTTTTCTGTACAACTAAAACACAGCCAGTTCCCACTGGATGACCTTATGCTGGCTCTCTGTCCAGTACTAAGCCTTAAATCAGTAGGTTTTTGCAGGCTTTAGATAAAGAGTCTGCTGTTAAGTTTAGTACTACTATATACTTTGTAGTGTGTGTGTATGTGTATGTATATATATATATATATATATATATATATATATATATATATATATATATATATATATATATATATATACACAAAGATAGTTCTGCATTTTATGCCTGGATTTTATGCCTTCTTTTAAATGAATAATAATGAATTCCACAATTCTGAAAGAAATGCAAATAAAAACTTTATTTTCAACAAATTGTTTTACAGTAACTGGTCTCATAAACAGAAAACACATTACTCAAATTAACATTAACACATGAACTAAATTCTGAAGATTAAATTAAGATTTCTTAAATTATTGAATGTTATTAATTCATATTAACATTGACTGAATTCTAAAAAACCTCGTGTTATTCTCACATTCACTCACCACAAACAAAAGCATTTCTACTTCATCACTGACATCAAACTGGTCATATATAATATCAACTTTTTTATATATAAACATTAACTGGATATGAAATACATCTTCCAACGGTGTACTGGCGCTTTAATTCAGCGCGAGCAGCTCCAGTAGCGTGGCAAAAAAAAATAAAAAAAATAATTAGACTCGATGCCGAAACTCCCGCTTCACTGCTTCAGCGTCCGGTGTAAAATTTGAGCAGTGCAGAGCTTACAGAGCTTACAAACTGCAGTTTTGTCATCATTCCATACAAGAGACATCTTCTTTACACACAGCACGAAAT
The DNA here is from genome assembly GCF_023375685.1 of Ictalurus furcatus. Classification (NCBI taxonomy): domain Eukaryota; kingdom Metazoa; phylum Chordata; class Actinopteri; order Siluriformes; family Ictaluridae; genus Ictalurus; species Ictalurus furcatus. Next base: position 22,677,301 of record NC_071261.1, read on the forward strand.
TGATGTATTTTCCCGCCCTCTTTTGATTGACAGAATATAATCGGCCCTGATCATCGGATGTTTCTAAACTATACATCGGTGCATCTCTTTATTTATATATATTTATATATATATATATATTTGTGTGTGTGTGTGTGTTTTAAATTATATCCCCAGTTGTGTACTTACACTGAATTAGACATAGTTGCATTAACACGCACCGCCATTCACAAACAGGGCCACGCTCATGTTAGTTCGTGCGCACACTCTCACACACCCGTGCACGTATACACATCCTAAAGCTGAGATCATTACCTCATTTCGTCTCTGCCAGAAAACTACAAAGACTTTTATTTTTCAACTGGTCTGTACAAGCCAGTGAGGAAAGAAAGGTCAATGGGTTCATTTGATCGTAAACCATAAGATATTTCTTGCTTGCCAGCTCTGTCCAGGAAGACCATTTTGAGGTTAAAAACAAATGAATAGCTACTGTTTTAAGGGAGGCAGCAGTCAGCCTTTCATTGACTGGGCACTTAAGGGCTGTGCATTGCTGGGAAATGATGCCCATGCTTACCAGACAGAGCTCAGCGATTAAATACTTTTGACATGTTTTATTACTTAGCACAAACAGCCTGTTCTCAAGAGAATGCCCAGCACTGTGTTTTAAAACATACAGTGTGCAAAACAGTGCCGAGCATCCAGATGATCTGTTTGCAGGAGAGAGTAATTGTGCAAATTACGCTTAAGTGCCAACCATATGGAGTGCAATGCACACGCACAGGCACAGAGACATGCAAATGAAATTTTACTATAACTGTTTTCAAAAACAACCTAGATTTTGAACCCATTGTAGTTGAAACGCTTGATCCATGTGGATGGAGTTTTTAAAACTTCTCCTAGCACATTATGTTACTAACCTGCAGGCAGACATATTTATCCAGGGTGTAAAAAAGTATGCTTTTGGTCAGCGCTATATACATGACAATCATTGTTAATGACCGGAATGGTTTGTTCTAAAGCCTCATTGTTTAAATTCATAATGTCCCTATATTCAAATCTCCCAAAGCGCTAACAGCATATTAAAAGGATGAGCATCATTTGAGAGTTTAACCTTTAGACATTCTTTAAACATTGACTATTGACCATGAAACACACACACACAGACACACCAATTTTGTCTTGTATCTTTAATTTGAAGCATTATGACAAACACACAGTTTTCAAGTGTGAGATACCGAGTCTATCATGAGCTCAGTTTTGTGGAGCTTCATGTTTACTCCACTAACCACTCACAGATAGCATAGAGAATGCTTGCTCTCTGTTGGCACTGTCGGTCTAGTGCAGCGGTTCTTACCATGTTTGTGAGTGTGACCCACTTTTAAGAATGACTTTGTTTTACGACCCCCCTGCTACCGCTTTCTGCCCCCCCAGGGTCGCGACCCCCAGGTTAACAACAGCTGGTCTAGTGGAATTACAGTGTTGATGCTATGGGTGGGTCACAGGGGGGCAAGGCCAGTGAATTAAATTTATATACAACATTATCTATGCATATCTCTATCTATCTATCTATCTATCTATCTATCTGTCTATCTATCTATCTATCTATCATTTCCAATATATGTTAACTGAATGGGGAATTTTTTTTGTTGATGGGTTTGAAAATATTAATTAAGCTATTATTAATGTATAATAGGCTTCTACATACAAACAGCAGCAAATCAAAAGTAGCCTCGGCATTATTAGCCATTATAAGTTAGTTAGAGTAAGAAGAAGAAGAACAATAAGAATAATAAGGATGGACCCCAATGAAGCAAAAATTACTTGTGCTATCTGGGTATCTCTCTGTTGTCAATCACAGTGACACTTGCCAATCGCAGGCATGTGTGAGCTCATGCATGTGGCAGAGGGTAGATTTCCTCCTAGTGTGCTACACTAGCAACAGTTCCAAAAGATGTGGTTACTCAGATGTTAAATGTTAAATGCCAGATTGTCCCATATGTCCTGATGCCAAACCCTGCAGGTAGATTTGCATCTAGAGCAGGGTGTGGCAACACTAATAACTGTCTCAGGGAATGAACTGTGCATCCTGTATAATTTTCCAGTTAAAGTGCCAATAGAGGGGCTTTGTGTGGGTGTCTGTGTGAGCAAATTGGCTTTACTCTGCCAGATCTCACTGGCGAACAACAAATTCTCTGCTTCTTTCTCTCACGATTTCTGCTGTCATTACACTTGACATAAAGTGTCACCATGCTGTCACATGACAAGAAGTTCCTGTTTATTCTAACCGGCCAGCATTAGGGATAATACTGGATGTGTGTGTGTGTGTGTGGGTGTGTGGGTGTGCGTGTGCAGAGAAAAAATGTGTGAAATGAGCCTCAGAGGTTGTGCGTATGTGTCCATTTGGAAGAGGGAGGTGGGTGTGTGAGACAGACGGGGACACTTGGCGGCTAAGGAGAAGCTTAGAGCTTCCAGGGTTTTAAATGGAAGACACACTCCTCCTTTCTCTCATTCAGTCGCTCGCTCTCTGCTCTCTCAATCTCTCTGAGTCACACACAGCTGTTTTTCTCTCTTTGCCGTTGACTGACACCTCATCCTTAAAAAGAAGCTGAAATGCCCAGAAGTGGACTTGTTCCGCCATACAGTGTTTTATTCTTGTCTTAATCGATACCTCACATAAACCTCTCTCCTTCAAACATTAAGGGAACCAGCGTACACTGGTGGTGTGTCATCTGTATCGACTTTAAGGCTTTTATTCAGGAATCATTTATTTTGTCTGCGGCAGTTTTTTTGAAGACTATTGCCCCGTGGTCTTCGCTCTTTGAAAACAGCTGTTATGTAACTGTGTTTCTCTGCTCTCACTCCTCCGCTCCCTGAGTCTTTCTGCCTTCCTATGGTGGTGTATGTTAAAGATTTTTGCAGCCCTCAGCTGCTTCCCACAAATAAACCTGCTGTATCAAAAGACATTCGGTTCATCCTCAGAGGTCCACGTCTATTTTAGTTTTTGATACTTTGATAGGTTTAACAATCAATAAAAATGCCCTCATTTCAAATTGATATGCAGCATTTTATTTATTTTCTGCACAGATAGGTTGATGATGCATACAGACCTGGTGCTGAATGACCAGACTTATGAATGGTGTTGGCCTGAAAATCAAACTGTGACTAAATAAAAACATTGTAGTGTGTATAATTCAAGCAAAATAACACACAAAAAAGCACATTTTGTTTACTGTGGGGCACATTTGTTTAACCGTGAGGCTATGAGTGGCTTTGCAATCATGTATTTTCTTCCGTTAAACTACAGATCTAAAATTTAAAGTAAGCCTGCACACCAAGTATTTTGTCTTTAAGTTAGTTAGTTAAAGCTAGCTGTTCTGGAACTCAGCATTCAAACAAATACAGCATTTTCAGTGTACGCTCCAAAGCCACAGCCCTAAAACAATTTAGGGGTGTAACTAAATACAAATACATTGTTTGGATTGAGCAGATAATACACCATAAACTAATATGAATGCATTACTTGGATTTAACAGATAAAGCATTCTATATAGGGGGACACAATGGCTTAGTGGTTAGCCTCGTTTGTCTCGCACCTCCGGGGTTGGGAGTTCGATTTTTGCCGAGTATGCATGTTCTCCCCATGCTTCGGGGGTTTCCTCCAGGTTTTCTCCTCCAGTCCAAAGACGTGTTGTAGACTGATTGGCATTTTCCAAAATTGTCCGTAGTGTGTGAGTTTCTCCAGGGTGTCCCCCGCCCTGTGCCCTGAGCTCCCTGGGATAGATTTCAGCCTCCAAGCGGTACATAAAATGGATAGATGAAAGCATCCTATAAGAACATGAATACAGATATGAACAACAGGCAGAGTATTCAGGTTTCAGACTAGGTCTGTACATCAGGATCCCATAGGACAGAAAAAAAATGCTTCGTGAAGTTAATGTGGAGCTTTAAAGAATAGCTTGTTGAAGCTTGCAGGGAGGGTGGCAAAATTCCTACATCACTACATCACAAAAAACTCACAAAGCCCAAAATGTTTAAAGATAGGAAAAAGTAGGCGCATTTTTCTTACTTTTCTTAGTAATTTTGTGGGAAGCAATTTAACAGTGGTGCACATTTGGGATTTTCAGTATATATCTGAATACGCTGAAATAATATGCTGAACCTGGCAACCCTGTTTGTGGAATAAATATCAATACGTTATCATGATATTAATGGGAGATGCACATTTGGTTTGAGACTTACCTAAATTCTGCTTTACTGAGTTCCAAAATAAATCCATATTTATTCCATATTTCCTTTCAAACAAAAGAAATATGCTTTCCTATATAGAGCCATGCTTCGCTCTTCAAAAAATAATGATTTAATTTACTTAAAAATATCGTGAAATGTGTAAATTCATTGTGCATGTGCATTTTTTTGTCCTTCTTAAATGACCGTCCTTCATTGTTATTTAAAAAAAAACTTCTCAGAAAAGGGAAGATTTTCTTCTCTAAAAACTAAATTAATTTGATACAGTATTATTAGATAGCTAATGTTATCAACTGTAGCCTAAATAACAGTTTCTTCTTTTGGGTAAGACATGACTGCTTTGAAACATTTAGCTTGCTTACTCAGTTATGTTTGATAGAAGATATAAAGCTTACCAGAAAGTTCCACAGGGCGTCTGGTCCAGGAGTTGAATAAAGTTTTATTCTTCAAAATGCTATTTGTTGTTAAAATTTGTACATGAAAAACACTTTTTTCAGCAGTCCTGTTTTTTTTCACTGTTTACCAGGGTTTTCAAGGCATAGTGATCAGGTTTAAAAAACAAAACAAAAAACAATATAGACCATGCCCAATTCCTGTTTAAATCCAAATATGAAAACAGATATGAATATTTTGTGTACTATACAGATACATATAATGGCATTGCATTATACACCTAATGCACATGTATTGTTTAGGTTAAATTGCCTGAATGCTAGTGTAAGAGGAAGATTTTCTGAATCGACACACAGAATGAGTGACAGGGAAATGGAGAAGCGTCTTTTTCCTGGTTTGTTGGTCCACATCATTTGTTTTTTCCTCCAGGTTTTTGTGTGTGTGTTTTTCTGTGTACTTTTTTCTGCCATAATATGTATAGAATTTTCCCCAATATAACAAAACCTGTTCCACATTAAAAATCACATTAGTTTTTAGATAAACTTTAGTTTAACTGAAATTTGGTTCTTGGTATAAGTACAAAAACATTCTATTTTAAAACATTACTTTTCCAACAAAAAATTAAATGTTGCTGAAAAATGTTTGTATGTTAGTGAAGAAAACAACATATTATGTAACAGACCACTTTTCAGATAAAAAAAAACAAAACATAATGAAGGCTGCTGGGTTTTGCATGCAAAATGAGACGCAAGCGAGACAGATTCTCCAAAATACTTAAAAAAAACTTTCATTATAACCTTTCATTCCTAATTTCATTATAAAACTGCACGAACTGTATCTGAGACTTTTTTAAATTGTAAAGCAAAGGGTTGTCACACAAAATATTGACTTTGTTTAGTGTAATGGTATTTACTTCTCTTTAGTTTTTTAAAAATGTATAATTATTTAATTCTTTTTTGAAGATTATTTTTTAATTAATGTACCATTGTTATTATGATAAAAACCAAACATTAGTGCACTGCTGTTTTTCTGTTTAGTTTAGGAGAGAGAGAGAGAGAGAGAGAGTATAGAATGCTAGCATGACATGTTGAGATAGTCTAGCCTGAGAGATAATAAAATGTTTAATCTGATCTAGTTGTAGAGGTAGATTTTCCATGAATATCTAAAGGCAACGCAATGGTAGAAATAAAAGATGGAAATAAACCGGCATGAAACACAGCTGTGTTTGTGTGCATATGTGAGCTTCTTTAACCTTTTTAAGCCTTAAGTGATGCCTTACAGCAACGCTAATTATATCTTTATAGTAAACAAACCAGATCTTTGTTATAGTAAGGTTGACAAAATGATATTTTTTTTTTATTGTATTGTTCAAGACATACACAAACAAACCCACATATCATTATTGATACTCATAATTCATCCTTTGAGGTAGCACAGTTTATGAAAAATAGCTATTTGTGTGTGAACATACGTATTAGCAAGATTTATGGTTGGTATTTAACTAAGACTTCATCATAGGTCTACTCTATGAACTGAATCCTCAAATGAGTCACTGTTCTTTTTGTAGTTACTCTGAAGGAGTTTTTTTTCTTAGAGTTCCAAAATATGGCCCTATTTTATTATTATTATACGAATGCAAAAATAAGACATATGAGTGTGTCCTTACATAAATATCCCCAACCTTGCGTAACCTGCTGCTGAACAGTGTAACTGTAGAAAAGGGACAATGTTAGAACTAATACATTATCAGGTTTAGGTGTGTTACTGTGATGTCCACTCAGATCAGCTCCTCATACTTCCTTTACAAACCAAGTGTGAGTTCCAGGATGTTTCATGATGATCTATACGATTTCATTTCATTGATAGATTTTAGTGGTAGTAAGAACTGACAGACTGACATGACTTACAAGAAATGTGTCTCACATTTCATTCACATGTGTGAGCACTCTGGGGCATAGCTTTACGAGTGGCTAATTAATCCCTGTTTTTATAATGACAAAATTTTGCATGCCTGTTTTTAATTTTACGAACTGTCTGATTCACATTTAGTATTAAAAGCTGAGATGTTTGTTCTAATTTATTACATAGTCTGTTATACGTAGCTAGTAGTTAGCTGAGGCAGCCTATTTGTTTTGATGTGACAGTGATATTAATAGTGTACATCAACAAGAGATGTAGGAATACATTATTACTATGAATACATTATTTGGAATGAACAGATAATGTTTATACAGATAAAATGCAGATGTGAATAGTTGTGCACTATGTGCTGTTTTGTGTGTTTTTCTTTTTTTTTTAATGCTGTGTCTGGTTGAGACTAGAGGTGTGCTTCGGGATTGAGATCCCATGGGACACAGCAAAAAATAAAAGTTGGGAAAGCAGAAGGTTTTTACTTTCATGTGAGGGTGATTGTGTGGTCAGATATGAAGCTTGTGGGACAAATGAAAACCACATTCATTAACATGAATAAAGCATTACGCAATGCATTTACTGCATTCCTTCATTCATAACTACCTTGTCACAGTTGCAATTGTTTAAATTAGATTATTAGTTTAAAAAAATATATTTTGGTTTATATATATATATATATATATATATATATATATATATATATATATATATATATAAACTCGGTTGATGTAGCTAAGGTTGAGGAACTATCAGAGCCAGAATTAATAGAGACGCAGGGTTTACGAGGGCATATTGGTAGGGTTCATATTTAATTAAAAACAAACAAATAAACAAACAAAAATTCTAGTTTAGGCCACATCCACATTGAGTTGAAAGATATGCCTATGTACATTTGGAGCATTAATAGATACAGGTGCATTTCCTTACCCAAGTGGCTGTATATACAAAAGGTTTTTTTTTTTAAAAAAAAACCATGCCATATTTTGCTATGAATGCTATGAATTTTAAATGTCACACACCTGTTGCGCTCCACCCACGTCAGCCCTGTTATGTTTATTTCTGACCACCAGAAGACGAGTGAAAAAAGGAAAAATTGCCTTACTCCTAAATACCAGCATGCAATTAGAGCCCTAAATTTGATGAATTATGGTGAACTGTGATATTTTTAAATATTACATCTAGGCCAACTGTTCCTGGACTGTCCCGGTGGTCTAACATGGCTGTAGTGGTGTTCTGTACCGTATGAACTTGCGGCACATTACGTTCTTAGATCAAAGGTGCCAAATGGGAGCATCGCCAGCTTCAAGTGGTGTGCTTTTGCTGAAGGATGTGAAGTAAGCACTCATTAGGTAAACACGGCACACTCTGTTAAAGAGCTCCTTCAGAATAACACAGAAGAATAGTGTGTTTGTGTGAGGTCCGCGCTTTCACTGCTATGGTTAAACTTGGATCTATACATTATTTACCAAAACCTTTTCTGTCTCTCTTAGTTTATGTCTCTGTCTCTCTTCTCTTTTTCTGCTTCACTCTCAAGAAACTCGTCCATCCCTCAGAGCAGTTTCAGCCCTCTTAATGTCACTTTCTGTCCTTTTAAAAACTTTTTTTTTAAACAATTGCTTGTTTTTCGAAGAAGAAAAGAGTAATGAAGAGAGAGAGTTTCATAAGGACTGCTATTAAGTCATGTGAAGCTTTCTTTCGGTGACTCAACTAATGTTGGCTGCAGGCATAATCCAAGTTCACCCAAACTACACACACACACACACACACACACACACACACACTAGATATTACTGTACTTGTGAGGTCTTACATTGACTTCATTGATGACCCATCTGTAACCACATAAAACACAGGAAAAAGGAAAAAGACAAGAAAGGTTGGGCACTTAATATTTTTGGAAAAGAAGCAGGAAATAGAAAACACCTTGCAGGTTTTCTGTTTTTATTCACGTAACTGAAATGTTCTGGCAACAGAGGCGGAAGGGTGAGTCAGAGCAGAGTGCAGGGTGTCCTTGCAAGTGCGTGCCTCAGTACACTTTTCTCCATATGGTTGTGATTGTCTTACTGGAGACAGTGCGAGGAAACACACACACACACACACACATACACACAAACACACTCACACAAATATATTCAACAGTGTGTCACTTTTCTTCAAAATGTTTTCATAGACTGAAATTAACATAATGAACATTCAGCCGTACACACACACACACACACACACAGGTGCACACTAACACACGTGCACGCACACACACACACACAGGTGCACACTAACACACTCACACACACACACACACACACAGGAACACACTAACACACACATACATACACACACACACACACACACACACACACACATACACAGCCAGACACAAACACACGCACACACACGTACACACACATACACACAAATACATGCACACTCACACAAATATATTCAACAGTGTGTCACTTTTCTTCAAAATGTTTTGATAGACTAAAATTAACATATTGAACATTCAGCGGTACACACACACACACACACACATATGCACGCACACACACACACACACACACACAAACACACACACAAACACACACACAGGCGCACACTAACACACACACATACACAGACAGACACAAACACACACACACATGCACACACACATACACACACACACACACACACACACATACAACACAAACACTTTTTATGGTCTATTTAAAACCTGGCATTTTCAGTTTATCTCTAAATCACAGACAAAAAAAAATCCAGTGTGAATTTAATAAAGTTAAAGTGAGACCGAAAACTCATCTCATTTACAGTATATTATTATGACATGCTACAGACTCAACTTTTTTTCAGTACTGACCTGAACTGAAGATTTTTGGCTGAAACTAATACCAAAATTCATGGAAATATGGACTGAAAACCAAAAGTTCTGAATTTTAAAATTCATTACGGATATTTTTTTTTGTACTGTTGAACAAATTATAATACTTTTTGGTTTTAAGCATTTTATATTTTTAAAAAATAATTTAAAAGCGTGTATTCAATGACACTTACTTATCATGTCAGTTATGTTACTACAGGGTAATAAAAATGCTTTATTATTGCTAAAAATATTAAACTATGATATACGGTCTGCATATTAACCGGGATTTAATGCTTTCAGTTGGAATATCAAACTACTATTTCAGTCTGAATTTTCAGCATTTTTGTCCAAGTCTTTGGTATAAATTATATTTAATAGAGAAGGTTACGTTTTTATTATGATTGTGCTTTGATGAGCACAAAAACTTCTTCAACCATTTCTTTCTCACTTAATAAACCACCCTTGTTTTTTCCTGCATTTAGTGGTTTGCACTATTGAGGATATTCTGCAATGTAAAAAGTGTATTAAACTGGGTTAAATGACAAGGTAGTTGCTGTAAACAACACAGTATTGCATGTTTGCTGCTTATGCAGACAGCAAATGAAAACAAAATGCAAATCGTCTCAGATTGCATGTTGAAATTGAATAACTGTATACCAATATTATAATGAAACCTTGACACTTTTTTCTGCAGCATTATAGTATTTTGTTTGCTGTCGTTCTTGAAACATACCCTGAGGTCTAGCTTTTCCATGCAGGTGGTAATCAGAATATTTATGCTTACATGCAGGCATTTGATTTTTGGACACGGAAATGTACCTTTTGGTGAAAGTAGTCAAGACATGCTTGTATGTGTGTGTGTGTGTGTGTAAGGAACAGCTTGTTTTTCATAAAGCAGGTTTATCAGTGTGCCTTGCTTACATAACTGTAAGTGAAATACACAACTAATGCTGGCTCTTTTCCCTTCAAATAAATTTGCATGTGAGGTGCGCTAGAAGGTCTTATTTGGCAAGTTCTAAAGAGCCCCCAGTGTTAACTGTATTTACTGATTGTTTATGGCATACTGGGTATCTAAATGTGAGGTGATTAACTTGCTTGGCTACCAGGACCAACAGTGGATTATGATTGTCTCTGACTAGCTGTATAATTTATCAAGATCAAGTCTGTAGATGTGTTACCTGTAGCTCATGTCCTCAGATAACCTACTTTTTTCTGACCTTTGTCCTTTTTTGTGAATTCTTTCTATTACACAAGTAGCTGTGAAAAAAAACAACGAAAAATACTCTTGTATTAATTCATTTATCGACATTTTATGTCATGTCACATTTAGGATAAGATCTTTTTTTATTGCATTGAAGATTTTGGTATTTACTGCATGTGTAACTCCAATATATACTATATGTATATTGTATATCAGCTGACTTTGTAAATTGGTGTGATCTTTATTTAAACTATGCTGTTTCTGTGTAGCTCATTACATAAATAGCCTCTCTTCTCTTACCATACACACTTACTTTATCAAACTTACTTACCAATGATTTGGACATACTAGTTTGAATATATATTTTCATTGTTTTGAAGAGATTTGGTAAAGGCTAATGGTTGAAATTTATATCTGAATCAACATTTATTTTTAATAAGTAGTTTTTTTTCTTCTTCAATCAAGTAGTAAGTGAGTTTTGCGTTCTAAATTGTTTCCTTACACTAGTAGTGTTTATATAGAACTTTGGAGAAGCAGTCAGCAAGTAAATAGCCTATTTGGGAAAAACCTTCTGGATGAAGCTCCCTCATGAACCTGGTTGAAAAGTTGCCAAGATTGTGCAAAGCTTCATCAGGAATACTGTTAAGGATTTGAAATATCAAATAGTTTTAATTGGTTTATTTTCTTTGGTCCCTGCACAATTCTATATGCTATTTCATAGTTCTGATGTCTTCATTATTAGTCTAAACTGGTAGAAAATAGTCAAATGAAGAACACCCTTGTTTGAGTAAACACATGAAGCGTATATTTATAACCTTATAATATTTATAAGCGTATATTTATAACCTGTGTTTTCCTTCTGTCTTTTGTAGGTAAAGCACTGTGCGATGGTAATTCTGGAGATTATGGTGTACCATCCCCTGGGCCTGCGTTTAAGGAGGTCTGGCAAGTTAAAGTTTGGCCAAAAGGTCTTGGGCAAGCTAAAAACCTAGTGGGTATATACCGACTCTGCCTAACAGAGAAGACAGTCAACTTTGTCAAGCTCAACTCAGATGCAGCAGCTGTAGTATTACAGCTAATGAATGTGAGACGTTGTGGCCACTCTGAAAATTTCTTCTTTGTGGAGGTTGGCAGATCGGCAGTGACTGGCCCTGGAGAGTTCTGGATGCAGGTAGAGGATTCAGTTGTGGCACAGAACATGCATGAGACACTACTTGAAGCCATGAAGGCCCTAAGTGAGGAGTTTCGCCAGCGCAGTAAGTCACAGTCTACTACAGCAGGTGGAGGGGGTGGTGCAACTGCATCTAATCCAATCAGTGTTCCATCTCGTCGTCACCACCCAAATCCCCCACCTAGCCAAGTGGGATTCATCAGACGACCTCGCACAGAGCCACCAGGAGCTACTGGAGGAGGTGGCACCAGCAACAATGCTTCCCCTACACCTCGACATGGGTTTGCCAGAGCCTGTAACTCCAGTGATGGAGCAAAAGTAGAGGAGGGCATGAATGCAGGGACAAAGGGTGTTAATTCCAGTTCAAGTCCCACCACAAATGGGTCCTGTTCTAACACGCCAATTCTCAGGTCTACATCTGTACGTGCTCCCACACCAGTCAAGTCACAGCATGCTCTGTTGAGGTCCATCTCAACTCCAGCCCCTTCACAAGCTCAGAACCTCTCCCCCTACCCAGGCAATGGATCTGAATTTGGGGCCACAGGTTCTGGGAACACTGCAGCTGGCGGGGATGGAAATGGAAGCACTTACAATCGAACGCCTCTCCGCCAGGCCTCGGTTTCTGGTTCACTCAGTGACTATGGTTCTTCAGATGAATATGGTTCCAGCCCAGGTGAGCATTCTTTGTTGACTTCAAACATTCAGGCAGGGTCTGTAGGTAGCTCATGTGGGGATGAAGCCTCCAACTATATCCTTATGGCACAGAAAGGGGCATCCAATTCATTTCCAACTGACAACTCTCTGCCTCCGACTAGAAGGGTGTTGCGACGCTCTTCGGATCGTGAATGTGACACTGAACGCAGGATGACCAGTAAAAGGGCGTCTCTGCCACCCATGGCTCTAGAGAGGCTTGGCACTTACCGCAGAGGAGGAGATGTAGAGATTGAGGAAGACAACTATGCTATAATGTCTCGAAGTACCAGCCGTGAGTCTTTCAGCTCACGCCAGGATTCAGAATCAACTGTTAGTGGAACCAGATATCTGGATGTAGCTGCAGAGTCCAAAGCTGAAGCAGGAAGCTGTGGATCAGATGGATTGACTATTGGTAAGGTAGGGGGTGACAATGGATACATGTCCATGTTGCCAGGGGTAACGGCTCCTCCAGTGTCCCTCTCTCACTCGCTATCTGTAGCAGTGTCAGACTCTAAACCTGCAGATGACTACATGTCTATGACTCCCAACAATAGTATCTCACTTCCTCAGCAAATCCATCTTCCTACTTCTACCACAGATGGCTATATGATGATGTCGCCAAATAGCAGCTGTTCCCCAGATCAGCGTGTGTTTTCAGGAGCCTCGGTTGGCAGGAACAGTGCAGACAGTAGGCCTGGCAGCGATTATATGAACATGTCACCTATCAGTGTGCGTGCCAACAGCACTCCATCTCCTCAAGAATCTCTTAAAGTATCTGCAAAGCATCCTCAACAACCTCCTCCCAAAATGGTATATTCTTACTATTCCCTACCCCGTTCTTATAAACACAGCAGCCCTAAACACTTTGAGGATGGTTCAGGAAGAGGAAAGTGCTTAGGCAGTGAATATGGAAATGGTGGAGGTCAAGGTCTTGGCAGTTGTAGGGGTACATCTCATTATCAAGAACCTGGAGTTGGAAGGCACTTGTCTTTTTCCTCCTCATCGTACTCATCCAGCTCAGCTAGCAATGAAAGTCTGGGGGAGTGTGAAGAAAAGCTCACCCAGGTGAGAAGGACAGCTGCAGGGGCTAAAGTAAAGGATAGTGGGGCTCTGCAGCAGAGATTGGGGTCTGGGTCAGCTAAACATGCACAGGGCCAGAGGAATCGTCCTCTTAGTTTGTTTGTGGATGTCTCTAAAGCCAATACCTTACCAAGGGTCCGTGAGACACCAGCCCCACCTGAGCCTAAAAGTCCTGGTGAGTATGTCAGTATAGAGTTCAAGGGTGAGAGAAGCATCAGAGAAGTCAGAGAAGTAGTTACAGTACCTAGGCAGAGTAGTTCCATTCATGCCAGCTCACAACGCCCCTTGCCTAGGCCCTCTTCCTGTGTTGCTGGGTTCTTACCTCATCCCTGCAGCACCTCTTCTGCTGTCCCTCCATCTGTTGCTTCAGAATATGTCAACATGGAGCTAGGAGCCTCCCCTTCACAATCATCCTTCTCCCTCACTCCTCTTGGTTTCCCTTCTTTTCCCACTCCTCCAATGCCACCTACATCAGCACCCAAAGCCTGGGGTGAGCAAAGCTCAACACCACAAAATGAAGAAGAGGCTGAGGTGGAAATGGTACATAGTGGACATCGACCTCTTTCAGCATCTCAGTCACTTGACTCTCCTATAGCATGTGCAGACTACACAGAAATGGTCTTTGGATTGAGCTCAGACACGACCACCATCTCGACAACACCTAAAGAATCAATGCTGGACAGACAAGAAGCCATTGGTCCCACACTAAGCCTGGGTCTTAATTTAGATTTTCCAATGTCCAAAGCCCCAAATCCAGATCATGGTGCTAAGGTAATAAGGGCAGACCCTCAAGCTCGCCGGCGCCACTGTTCTGAAACGTTCCTGGCACCTTCTTCATTGTCCTCATGCCCCATAAGTTCCTCCTCTTCCATGTGCATGATCAGTGAGCACACCCAAGCCATAGCACGGCGACTTGGTTTGGATGGCATTTTGAGTGGCAGTGGAAACTTGCTAGATAGCCCAAATCAGCATGCTAACCATGGATTAACTAACATAAATACTACCCAGACCTCATCTACAGAGCCAGGGCTCAACTACATAGACCTAGACTTGGCTACAAGAGAGAGCTCACATCTTGTTGTTGATGTTCAGACTACTGGCCAAACAGCAGCTCGGCTCTTTTCATCTGTTTTGGGTAGTGGAGCATCTGGAGGTCCTGGAGGAACAGGAGGTCTGAGCAGCAACGCTTCAAATCTCAACACATATGCTAGTATTGACTTCTACAAGTCAGAGGAGCTACGTTCACACCAAGGCAGCAACAGCAGCAAAGACAGTACAGGTAAGAGCAATTCTGTACTCAGTCATTTCTCTTCAAATTAGTCAGAAGGATAATAAGACATAATGTGACAAGTGATGAACTTATTTTCAAAAACAACAAACAGAAATAAATTGGCATAAATTTAAGAAAACACATTTCGCAGGAAGTCAGAAGGGAGTATCTGTTTGAATGAAACAAAAAGAGCAAAGGAGTAAAAATAACAAGAAAAGAATTTTCCTCAGTCTACTTAGCAAGTAGCACTCAAATAATAATGTCATTACTGCTGTGATTCTGACACACAACATGAGCCTGGCCAAGAAGTAATTAAGAAAAATTGAATCGTACAGTTTTGTCAGGATCAGTTTAATTCCCTTTGCTTCCTATCGTGTGCTTTTTCAGTAGTTTTAGCTTGAGATAGTAGATTGAAAACATCTGAATTTGTGGGGCAATTGTGTAGTTGTACATTTTATTCATGTCCACCTTCTGCTACAGAGTGCAGTTACCATCTGTCTCCTTGGCTTTACTCTGAGAACAATACAGATTAGTAAGCCATGTAAAGTTCACTATAATAAATCTGAAATGAAATTAATTTGAATCATGGAAGACTTGATTGTCTTCAATCAGGTCATTTGTGGAAGTTTTTAGATGCGTTTAAGTTTTGAGTATATGCTGCTGTTTAGCATTTTCTGTCATTACTGTCTTTTTTTTGCAGTGTCACTTCATCATATTTACAGTACTTTATATGAACAGCTCAGATGTGCTTCACTGAAATGCTTCTCATGACATTTTGTGTGTGCAGCATGAGGTGTAACATATCCCACACTACTACTGAGCTAAAATTAGCTTATACTGAATAAGATTGGGGTTGGGGTTAGAGAAAGTAGTTCTAGATCATTATAAATAGTGTAGCTTCTTCCCAGAGTGTTAGAAAAGCAACTGTGATGGCTCCTTCTGCAGCAGGGAGCAAGTGTGTGAGCTTTTCATGTTAAGTTGGCAATGTGATTGGTGCTGGGGGATGTAGTGTACTTGCTGTGAATGTTGAAACAGAGCCAATCTAGCATTGACACAGTACTTGCTCAACCTCTAGTCTCCTTTTATTTTCTTTTGTGCATGGCATCTCTTGCAGACTTGCTGTAGTGTGTGCATGTACATATATATGTATGTATAAACAGTATGTATGTTTGTGTGTGCAGGTTGCTCCTGTGTTATCTGTATAAAAATAGTTTTTTGGGCTTGAATGAAGAATTGGATGAGAGCCGTGCTCAGTTTAGGAATGGAAGACAGAGAGACACAGAGACAATGATGCAGAGAGGGGGTGAGAAAGAAAGATGGCACCAAAAAAGAGCTCAAGTGGATGAGAGCTGGAGGGAGATAGACAGTGTGTGAGACATGCAGATGGTGAAGGAGAGAGAACTTGGGCCAAATTTGGGTGTTATTGGAGCTGCATACATTTGTGCCTTTACTCTTTACTATGAGGATAATAATGATCAGAGTTGTGGGGATTTTCCCAGCCGAGACTCCAGACTGGGTCTTCGTGGCGACATCTAATATGAGACAGATGGGGAGGTAGAGAGAAAAGGGGAAGGAGGAGTAGAGAATAGTGAAGTGAGAACAAGAGGAACAGCAAAATAAAGTGAGTAAGAGAGATTGGGAGAGATCTAAAGAGGGATGCCAGTGAAATAACTCTGTCTGGGCTTTGGAGGTTGATGTGCGTAGGTGTTTGCTTTCTTTCACTCTGTCAGAGTGTGGGTGTGTAATACAACTGTTCCCAATGTAGTCTCTGTGCTTCTGTAATTATCTTTTGTTCTCACTTTCTCTCTCTCACCGTTACTTTCTCCCCTCACATTCCTGAACGTCTCTAAATTGAACCGTGCAAAATGAAATGCAAGATGTATATATATATATATATATATATATATATATATATATATATATATATATATATATATATATATATATATAAATAACACTGCTCATATTTATCGTCAGGAGATTCCAAGTTCGAATCCCAATAATGCCACAGCCATCCATGGCCAGAGGTTGGATAGCACTTTCAGGGTGTGTTACGCTGCGCTCTGATGGAGCATGAGCGGTGGGTAGGAACTGGTCAGGACTAAATTAGGAGGAAAAAATTATAGTGTGCTAATGGTACCTAGTGTTGAAACAAGGGTGTTTTGTGTTAACTAAATATAAATACCTTTTGCATTTCTAGGTAATAGTGCCATAAAATAAGGTACTGAATAAATAAAGCTAGTGGTTAGTGTTATACTGCTGGTCTGTCACTGGAATAGCTGAATATAAATTGCTAAATCACTAAGTAACTTGGTAATGTCCTATTTTCATTCTATAAATTGAATGATGATATAAAATAAGATGAACCAAGGGACTACCATTTTAGTAGGTAAACATTACCTATATAAGCTAGTTAGCTGGCTTGCTCCACACCATGAGCTGGATGATGTCCTCATAGTTACATTAACATTACATTTATGGCATTTGCAGACGCTCGTATCCAAAGCGACTTTGGATCACATTTTATACAACTGAGCAGTTGAGGGTTACGGGCCATGCTCAAGGGCCCAGCAGTGGCAGGTTGGTAGTGCTGGGATTAGAACTCACAACCTTCCGATCAGGAGTCCAGTGTCTTAACAACAGAGCTACCACTGCCCACAATAGTTAATACTGTGAGGGTGACATCGGGGGATAAACTCAGCAGGGGTGCTGCCTCAGTCACCACTCACTTCACTGCATACTCATACTTTATTAGACTGTAATACTTGCAGTGACATCCATATTGGACAGCAGATTATTTCTGTATAATATGATGTGAGCCTTTTTCCAGCTCATTTGCATGAATGAGTTTTGGCTATAGTTGAGAAGGAGATTCTCTACACTATTACTTGAAAATAATATGAAAATGGGTTTATATGAAAATACGAACGCATAAATTATATTGTCTTGCCACAGGGAGTCAGTAATGAAAATGTCTGTTCTTAATATACAGAAAACATCACGGTATGCTAGAATGGTATGTTCACTCTAAATTGGGATATGTTAGCAAGCAAATCTGGTACACACACACACACGCGCGCGTGCGCAAACACATGCACACACACAGACAGAGTGGGAGAGTGTAAAGTTCTGGCTGGTCTCCACCCTAATACAGCATACACACGTGGCAGCAGCAGTGCTGTGGTGCTGCCACGTGTGTCTTCTCAGTGTGTCCAGGACTGCTGTGGTTAGCTGCGGGCACCAAGGGGGGTTGATGCCACCATAGAGATGGAGAATGAGACAGGCAGACAGACAGATTGACAGATGTGCTACAGATGTAGAAGTGCGGTCTGAACCCAAACCATGTCAGGATGGGTGAGGCAAGGTGAAGGTTATACAATGCGCGCACACACACACACACACACACACACACACACACACCACACACACACACACACACACACACACACACACACACAAAACACACACAGTGCATTTAGTTATTTTGGTATATTGGTTTTGAAATGAAGCAGTGAGGTTAAAGTGCAGAAAGTGCCAGCTTTAATTTGATGTTATTTGTATCTTTATTGGGTGAGTATTATAGGAATGTCTGCCAAACAACTGTCCACTTAGTTATGGGTTGTACCTTATGTGTGCACAAATGTACCCATACATACATACATACACACATTTGGTTTTCAGAAGATGACCTTCACACTGGTGTAGCTGTTTCATGCTGTTTTAACAACTCTCACCAATCTGGCTGTTTACATTTCCATGTCTGCAACTCACTCATACAGATGAACAGAAACGCAATCTCTATTCACTGGGTTCTGTACTTTTACTGATTTGGTTTCTACATCATTTACAACAAAAGTTTTAGATGCTTCGCTTGGGGTTTGATTCAGTTCTAGTCCCATCATCTCCTAATAATCATCATTTCAGCCATTCTGAAAGGATTTCAAACTAATTAGGAGCAGCGTTAGCTCATTGGTTAAAGGCTTTCCGTTGCTGATCAAGAGTTCAAACCCCAGCACTGTCAAGTTACCACTGTTGGGCCCTTGAGCAAGGCCCTTAACCCTCAACTGCTCAGTTGTTTAAATGAGATAAATGTAAGTCGCTATGGATAAGGGCATCTGCCAAATGCCATAAATGTAATTTGAAATCCATAAAAGTCTAGGTAGATGACACAATATCATTTTCTTTTCTGATATCAATAATGACGTTATATATATATATATATATATATATATATATATATATATATATATATATATATATATATATATATATATATATATATATCTTTTATTTTCATTTTAATTTTTTAAAGTACCAAGCTTTAAAATTTCCTGTAATTTTAAATTGACACAATGGCCATCTAAAATGACAGATATTGGCATGGTCTAATGCACTGACCGGCCATGTAATGGATGTTATTGCAACGTAAACATTTATATAATTAAAAAAAAAAAAGTATATCATTGTAATTACTTTTACACACCAAACAGTCCTAACGTAGGTAAATTTAATGTAAAATAATAAAAATAAAATAAATAAATAAAAAATCTAGCTACTCTGGTGCTGGTGTTATGGTAACTTAAGAGGCTACTGTTTTTATTTTGTGTGCTACTTTATGTTGCTTTATATTGTGTTCATTCAGCTGTTTCTTTTTAGTAACACTTACTTTTCCAGCCTTTTGTTGTCCCCGTCCCAACTTTTTTGAGATGTGTTGCTGCCATCAAATTCAAAATGACCTTATCTTTTACTAAAATCGTTCATTTCCTCAGTTTAAACATTTGATATGTTTTCTATGTTCTATTGTGAATAACATATGGGTTTATGAGATTTACAAATCATTGCATTCTGTTTTTATTTACATTTATTTACATTTTACACAGACTTGGGATTGTAATTTTAAAAAAAGGTTTGTCTGTGAAATTCATTGAATATTACCAGTAAGTATTTCCAGTAACACTCAGTGCTTCTTAGAAACTATAGTACTTCCTGGAGTCATTGAATTAATTTTGATTAACAAACAAACCATTAAAAATGTGAACACAGTACACATTGTGAACTTTATAGAACCACTCTACATTAGCTTTAATCATCAGTGCTATGAAATATAATGACAATTTGTCCAGTTATAAAAAATATTCCTAGTTGAATTATGTTGTATCGCTGACAATCTCCACTGAGTAGATTTTTCATCAAAGCCATCGTGAGTCATTTTCCAGTTGTACCCTGCCAGTCCTGAAGGAACCAAAACCAGTCTGTACTAGCACAGAACTAGATGGTCCGAGAGCAAGGAGGGGTGATGAGAGGAAGGGATGATGGAGATGGAATGAGAGAGAGAGAGAGAGAGAGAGAGAGAAAGAGAGAGAGGGGATTACATTTGACTATTTATGTGTCCCTGAGGCAGACTAATTTATGCATGGTCTTGCGTCCTGTGGCCTTGTGGTAGAGAAGCTTTGGGTCATTCAGTACACCACCCTGCCTGCAGCACATTGAGTTCATTCACTTAGTTACAGATCACTGTGTTTATATTAATTATGGTTAAATCTAGGAACTGATTCAAGATTTTAAAAACCCTCCACCTTTGCCAAAACTAAAAGCCTGCCTTGAGGAACTTCAAAGGCTCTTCTAGTTGTCAGCACCCACTCAAGTGTATGAAAGATAGATATTTAATAAATATCTAATAAATAAATAAAAAGTTTCTTTGTGTTCTGAATGAAACCGTACTGTGAAGTTTGAGAAAGTTGAGGCAGTATGTATCCCAATGAGGACGGACTGACCAAAGGTGTCCATGGATGTCCCATTATTTAGCCGGTCTAGTTATAGAAAAAATGCATTTGTCCACTTTAATTCAGCCCTGCTCTGCCTTGATCCCTCCCTTAAAAATATGTCTTCTTTTGGGTCACGATAATTTTGACTTCTTGCATTAAATCCCAATATATCACACAATCCTCTGGCAAAAACACACCTTTGTGCTCACAGAGGTAATACACCTCTCCAAATGACATCCTGTGCTTGATGATGGAAAGTCAAAGCTTTGCAAGTTGTTATTGCATGTCCTTGAAGGATATTCTATATATGTTCAGAGCCATGATGGAGAGACACAAAAAGTGTTTTGTTCACGCTGAGAGTGTGTGTGTGTGTGTGTGTGTGTGTGTGTGTGAAGGAAAGCCAAAAACTAAGTCCTGGTGTAGCATGAACCCACCAACTATGGGACAGAATGTGAAAAGTTAAAATATATACTCACGGAGCACTTTATTTGGAACACTATATTAATACTGGGTAGGACCTCCCTTTGGTCTCAAAACAACCTTAATTCTTCTTGCCATGGATTCAACAAGATAGTCAGTAGCCTTTAGAAGATGGGTAAATTGTGGCCATGAAGGGATGCACATGGTCAGCAACAATACTCTAATAGGCTGTGGCGTTCAAGCAATGATTGGTTGGTATTCACGGGCCCAAAGAGTGCCAAGAATACATTCCGCACACCATTACACCACCTCCACCAGCCTGGACTGTTGAAACAAGGCAGGTTGAGTCCATAGATTCTTGTTGTTAGCACCAAATTCTAAGATCCATCAGACCAGGCTATGTTTTTCCAGTCTTCAACTGTCCAGTTTT
This sequence comes from Ictalurus furcatus, assembly GCF_023375685.1. Taxonomy (NCBI): domain Eukaryota; kingdom Metazoa; phylum Chordata; class Actinopteri; order Siluriformes; family Ictaluridae; genus Ictalurus; species Ictalurus furcatus. The sequence goes on from NC_071261.1 coordinate 22,698,716, forward strand.
GATGAGCCTGTGCCCACTGCAGACTCAGCTTTCTGTTCTTGGCTGACAGAAGTGAAACCTGATGTTTCCTTCACATCCGCCTCAAAGCTCAATGTGTTGTGCATTCTGAGATGCTTTTCTGCTCACCACAATAGTGCAGAGCAGTTGTGTGAGTTACAGTAGCATTACTGTTAGATCAACACAGTCTGCCCATTCTCTGTTGCCCTATCTCATCAACAAGGCGTTTCCGGCCACAGAACTGCTACTTACTGGATGTTTTTCTTTATTGTACCAATCTGAGTAAGCTCTAGAGACTGTTGTGTGTGAAAATCCCAGGAGATCAGTGGTTATAGAAGTACTCAAACCAGCCCGTCTGGCACCAACAATCATGCCACCGCCAAAATCTCTGAGATCACATTTTTCCCCATTCTGATTGTTGATGTGAACGTTACCCGAAGTTGCTGGTTTGTATCTGCATGATTTTATGCACTACAATGCCGCCACACAATTAGCAGATTAGATAATTGCATGAATGAGTAGGTGTACAGGTGTTCCTAATAAAGTGTTTGGTGAGTGTTTTATGTTTCACTAGAGAAAGAATGGAGAAAAAGCAGTAGTGGATGGCTTATTGCTGAGAATCGCTCCTTACTTGCCCTTAGGTATAACAATCAACCAAATAGGGAACAGTCTGAAATTTTATGTTAAAATATTTAAAAAGAATATCTAATATTAAGCCTCAACTGGATAGTGTCTCTGTAAATTAAACTCACTGCACATCTGCACTTTCTGCATATTTGGGCTTAGTATCGGGCTCTATTGGACCAGTGGCAGTTATAGCCAGTTATAGCAAATCAGACTACAACGCAACCCCTGAAGCATGAAGAGAACATGCAAACTCAGGGCACACACACAAAGGGCAGAGGCAGGAATCGATCCCCCAACCCTAGAGGTGCGAGGCAAATGGTCTAACCACTAAGCAACCGTGCCCCCCCCCACTAAAAACATAATCAAGACGCAATTAATTTTGACACTCAGGCACAAAAAGACAAGGAAATATATTCACTTGCACGTTGACTTATACTTTCCTGCTCAGCTAGTCAGTGTTTTCCTGATGCACAGCACCATAGATACGCACAGCATGCTTTTGGAAGTATGCATGTCTGTCTGCATGTCTGCACGTGCGTTCCTTAAATCCCCTCTCTGAGTCACAACAGGTATGTAAACATGCTTTAATGCATAAACACAGACACATAAATACATTAATTTCTGCTTATTTTCACTTAGTTTTACACCTTTAATTATATTAGTTTTATAAAAGGCCATGCCTTCTTCACTGGGACTGACAGACACAGAGGCCTATAGACTGGTCTACTAATTTGGTTGGTCAAACAGCATACCAAGAGTGCTGATATTTAGTATAACAGAACTGATACTGAACTGAACTGATATTTTCATTGATGGAGCAAAAATAAAACAAATATATTTCGCGACATTCAGTCTGAAATGTCAGTTACTTGATATAAATTTCTTATTTATAGAAAATTGAATAATAGAATAGAACTGTTGTATAAAAGCGATATCACATTATGAAATCTGATGAATTCTTCATATAATGAAGAGAAAAGTTTTAGAGAAGACTAATTCTACTCTACGTAGCAATACATACTAGAATTCCATTAATGCTATATATGCTATATATATATATATATATATATATATATATGGCAACCTGAGTAAACACAAAATACAGTTTTTAAATGATAATGTTATTTATTGAAGCAAAAAGTTATCCAATGCCAACTGGGTCTGTGTGAAAATGTATTTGCCCCCATTGTTACTAATACCTCAAATCTATGAAACTGCATTCATAATGGGGTTCAGCTGGACTAGACACAGCCAGGCCTGATTATTGCAAACTCTGTTCAATCAAATCAACATTTAATTAGAACTTTTTCAACAGCGTGAAGTTGGTTAAAAGGTCTTACCCAGTAACAAACTATGCTAAAATTGAAAGAAATTCCAGAAATGATGAGGAAGAACATGATTGAAATACATCAGTCTGGGAAGAATTACAGAGCTATTTCAAAGGCTCTGGGACTCCAAAGAAGCACAGTGAGAGGCTATTATCTCCATAGCCATTATCCCCATTAGAGCCATTATCTCCAAAGCTAAACCACTGCTAACCCAGAAGAACATTAAGTCTCATCTGAATTTTGCCAAAACACACCTTGATGATCCTCAAACCTTTTGGGAGAATGTTCTGTGGATTGGTGAGATTGATTTGGTTTACATCTGGCGTAAACCAAACACAGAATTCCACAAAAAGAACATCATACCTACGGAAAAGCATGGTGGTGGAAGTGTGATGGTGTGGGGATGCTTTGCTGCTTTCAGCGCCTGGACAACTTGCAATAATCGAGGAAAACATGAATTCTGCTCTCTACCAGAAAATCCTAAAGGAGAATGTCTGGTCTTCAGTCCATAAATTGAAACTCAAGTGCAACTGGATTATGCAGCAAGACAATGATCCAAAGCACAGGAGTAAGTCCTAGTCCTAGAAGTAAGTGAAAGACTGATCTCCAGTTATCTGAAGTGTTTGGTTACAGTTATCGCTGGTAAAGGTGGCACGACCAGATTTTAATTTTAAGGGGGAAATTAATTGTTTACATGGGTAATAGGTGTTGGATATTTTTTGCTTCAATAAAAAAAATATATAAATAGAAACTATATTGTGTTTATTCAGGTTGCCTTAGTTTTATGTTGTATTTTGTTTGAAGATCTAAAAATATTTAATATGAGATATACACAAAAACAGAAGAAATAGGGATGGGCAAATACTTTTTCACAGCACTGTATCTAGAATGGCCTTCATTGAGATTACATTGTGGCCATTTCTCAATATGCGTTCTTATGCGATTTTGTGTCTTTGTGAACTCACGCATGTCAATTCTCGCAAAGATCTGTGTCCTCTTGCGTTCTGTGTCCTCTTGTCCTTCTGAGTTCGTTCTTTCAAGGTAGCCTGGTAAGACCAGTCTTCACAAGAACGTAAGTTTGTTCTTTGCGTTCTTAGAATTGAGAAACAGCCTCTGACTGAGGAGAGAGAGAGAGAGAGAGAGAGAGAGAGAGAGAGAGAGAGAGAGAGAATGAAGGAAAGAAAAAAAAAGAAAGGAAGTTATTAGAAAAAGAGGAAGAATGCTCCAGAGCAATTTGCAGATAGCCGTCTTTGCATAAGCAGGCAAATCTTATTACTATTATTATACATTTTCCTCTCAGGTATTCTCACACACTGTTGCATTTTGGAAAGCAAATACAGATTGTTCTCTCTGTCTGCTCCATGTGGCACTGATCCAGTCAGCCATATTTACTTTAGCCAAAATTAATCCTTTTTGAACGACGTCCAACAGCTCAGTTGTTCAACAGAAGCTGAGTTCACACTCACACATTCGGACTCACTGGCCACTGTTGTAACGATAAGAATAGACCTGCAAGCAGAGATGGTACTCTGCCCTGTGACTGAACAGGAATATTTAAGCAAATATTGAGAAATGTATTTGATAAATGGCAAAGATGAGACAGAGAGAGAGGGAGAGAGAGAATGGGAGAGAGAGCAATTACAAGAATGAACACTTGAAGTGGACTTTGATTTCTACTTGTGTTTACGTCAAAGGAAGTGGGATATGCTTGGTTGCCGTAGCAGTGCTGATGAGTACAACTTTCCTCCACCTCACTTGCATTTATTCACTCTCTTTTCTGTTCCTTTCTTTCTGCACGGTCTTTTTTCCCCAGCAGCTCACACCATTCAGTTCTTCCTTGCTGCTGCTTGGTTTATCTCAAGTTTATCACCTTGCCTCATCATCTTGTTGTCCACAGATTGTTTGTCCTCTCACACACTCAGTCTCACTCTATCAGGGAAAAGAACAACAGCATGTGACCTGCTACTCACTGTGCTTCATGGTTCATGGACTGTCTAAGCAACTGCTGCTTTTGTTATGGTGTTGTCACGGTCGCTTCCACTGTGTGCTGAAGTTGGTGCGGGTTTAACTGAAACGGTCTTGTAAGCAAGTGTGTTTGTGGCAGAGCCTGTATGTGTGTGTGGTTGTGTAGCAGCTGTAGTAGTCAACCTGATAGGACTCATTCCAGGGGTTGGTGGGGGAAAATAGTGAGTTATGTGCAAGGACAGGTTAAGGGTAAAAGCAGATGCATCCTTCTGATATGAACTTAAAATGCTTTAGTGTGTTTGAGGCCAGACATGCGGAAAGGCTGTCTGTGTGTATTGTAACCATACATATACACATTAGAGGCGTAGATAGCTGATGACATCACTGTGTACAGAGCAATGTAAAGCCATATGGCCACCATGCTGTAAAATTAAATGATTGTCTATATGATGTTTAAGTGATGTAAACATGTTCTAAAAGTATGCAGCATTCCCTGCAGAAGTGACAGAACAATTTAGGTGTAAATATTAATTTACAAATGGGCTTAATTAGATGATTTTATACGTTATAAGAGTTACCTTATATTTATAGCTTATGAATTAGCTTGTGTGCCAAGCATTATTCAAAGAATCATTAGTTATTTTAGCCAGCCAAGTTTCTCTGCATATTTTAGCTAGCTGAAAGATCAGTTAAGTAATTAAAGCAACACAGTCATATTGTTGTAGCCAAATTTATTCAATTCAATTTAATTTTATTTGTATAGTGCTTTTAACAATGAACATTGTCTCGAAGCAGCTTTACAGAAACATATAAACACAGGATACAGATTTTAAGTGTGTGAATTTACCCCTATTGAGCAAGCCGGTGGCGACGGTGCCGAGGAAAAACTCCCTAAGATGATATGAGGAAGAAACCTTGAGAGGAACCAGACTCAGAAGGGAACCCATCCTCATCTGGGTAACAATGGAGAGTGTGAAAGTAAAAGAAAGTTCATTATGGTTTTTATATGAAGTCTGTTTTGTTGAACTAATCCAATGTTCACCAAAGGAGACTTGAGTGCAAAATTGTGTGTGGTAATTGCAGTCCTAAAGCCATAGCAGCAACCATAATCCCAGCAACCACAGCAAGAACGTCCTTGTGGAACTGAGGTCCAAAACCATTTCCATGGTACTTCAAGCGGTACCATCCTCAGTAATTGCCAGGCTGTCGCCTCCAGTTGATGAGAGTTTATGTGTATAATAATCCACAGTTTACATGAATTGTTTGTTTTTTGTTTTTTTTAAATCCCTACATCTTCTATGTAGATCTCAATTGTTGGGGGGAAAAAAAAGACCTTTAATCAGTCTCCCCAGGATTTCATGATTTTGCGATCACAGAAATGAGCGCAAAATCAAGCAAATTCTGCAATATTCAGAGGAGCTTGCCATTTTTCAAAATTACCGCAGATTTGGGCCAAGACACTTCATGTGACATCATTACAACGTGCATTCAGCATAAAGGCCTCTTCGATTCACATGCATCGAACATGAATACAGCTAAAAGGTCTCATTTACCAACAAACATCACTGTGCCGTAGCAAAAACAAGTATTTTTGGCCACAACAATCACAAATATCCTGTACGGACTGATTAATTCTGTTACTATCATAAAAGACCTTGCAAAAATTGTGAAAATGAATCTACAGGGGACCTTTTGTTTCTAGGGGTATATACAACCTGAGTCATGCCTTTAGTAATGTCCCATCTAGATCAGTGATATTCAAGTATAATTTGAGATAAATTACATGCTTAAAATACAAAGCAGCTAAGTGAATGGCAACAACAGTTACCTTTTAAGGTCTGACCATTTTTGATTAGTTCACAGCTATAGATCAGACACATCGGTTGGAAGTAGTCATGCTTTATATTTACAGTGCAGCTTCACATTACCACTTTAGATTTGCGCCATTCACTCGTAACAGACGAGCCATTTGTTTTGGGCTTGGAGTGCAGAATAACTGCATACATTCAGTTTTTGTTGTCAACTTTTTTTATCAGTCATGTCATCAGTTCATTGACAAGATCAGAGAAGGTAAATCGTAATAAAAAAAACAGCTGCCTTTATAAATCGATGTGATTGGTCACAACGGAGGATCTGCTACAGTCATGATGTTTCATGTTTAACTACACTGAGCTATGGACAGTTTTTTCATATGTTACAATCTGCAGAAATACATATCTGGGTCTGTATCCGAACCTTGGCTCACCAGTTGAAGGGCCCTGATTTAGACTGTATATCTTGTAATTGGAGTGACTGTACTCTTTTATAGGTCAAGTGTCATGGGTTCAGTGTAATGGAAAGATCAGAAATTTTGGGGCAATATTTGGTCTGACACTAGTGTAAATGAATGTACACATAAGACCAAAATAAACAGTCACACATAAAGACTAAAACAAACCAGAAAACCTCTGGTTGCTGTCAGGGGAGAACAGTGAAGTTAGATACAGTGTATGGTTAGGGGTTGTGTTCAGTGTTTGGAGTAGGCGTAGCAACATTCTGCATACCAGTACGAATGGAAATGGGGATATACCTCACAAATGTAGTTATACCTGTGTGTGTGTGTGTGTGTGTGTGTTTATCTTTTTGCTGCCTCTTTTTCCTCTGTCAAATGGCCTAAAGCCCAACTGGCACTGTTTGTAGTTGGTGAGTCAGCAGTCATATTTTAGCTGCAGAACATTGTGTGTGTGTGTGTGTGTGTGAATTCTCTCTCTCTATTAGTGAGTATATCCTGCAGGATCAGTCCAATCAGGCAGCCAATAAGAGCTCGCAAACAGACCCACTCTTCCACAGTTCTACATTTTAACATTGAATAACTGTTTAAAAAAAATTGTTCCAACTATAAAACCTTGCTCCAACTACTGGATGGAAAGACTACATGTACTACATGTACTAAATGTACATTTGGCCTGGTCCAGGCCCAGTTTTTCCATGAAAATCCTGTCCCTGTTTATACATCACACCCCCTTTTGCAAGTCTTGATGTTGCTTAAGTTCTCTGGTTCTGTTTCTGAAGAGTTACTCAAGTCTAGTCAGGTCTCATGTCACTCCTCTGGAGCCAGTACTCTCTCCACAGATCACTCTTCTGTAAATCAAGTCCCCCCTACACACACACACACACACACACACACACACACACACAGTAATGATTTTCAGTTGCACATTCACCACATAAACAGATGGCTATATATAGCACTGGGTATCACATCAAGTTTTCAGGATACACTTGATACACTTTTTGGAAATCCCAGTCCTGCCTCCACATGCTGTCACTCCTCCATTCACTGTACTCATTTTACACACTCACTTTACTTTAGTCATTTCTTATGTTCATATGAAAAATGATATGAATTTTTTTGTCGAGATTGTCGAGGTAAAACCAACATCAAAGAGTACAAAAGCGTGTTTGTTTTCCAAAGCTAACAAATCACTTGATCCACCCTAGTTATACATCACCGTTTAGTGCTTTCATGTGCTTATCAGAAGTTCCTTTTTTTTTCTATGTAAATCTACAATACTTCAATACTACTATGAATTCAGAGAAACTAAGGATAGTTTTTACAGCTGATGGGAGAGGTTTTCTTTCGTGGCTCAATATTTCGGTGCTCTTTTAGACAGTATGAAGCAGCATTGACAGTGTTTGAGATTTAACTTTGAGTCCCAGCTGTCATGGCAAACCCAATTCACCATCTTCCCATTGTCTCTTTTAAGCTGATAGGACACTAGACTCTGGACAGTAATACAGATTTAATCAAGCAATTACTGTCTGGGGAATTTTGATGATGAACAATATCATCATTATGGAAATTCACTTACAGTGTACTCTGATTGTCATTGATGCTTACCGTCATTCATTAATCTCCAGTAACGGCTTTATCCAGAGCAAGGCCTCATGCGCACACGCATTCACACCTAGGTGCAATTTAGGGGCCGTTTACACAACAACGTTTTCAACTAAAATCTTTTTTTGCGTTTTGGCTGTTCGTTTACACGACAATGGGCCTGAAAGCGCAAACTTTTAAAACAGGTTTAAAAGTGCAAACACGTCTCCGTGTAAACGTACAAAAACGAGAATTTGTGAAAAAATGCACGAGACATTCAAAACTACAATGTTGGACTACAGGACAGTGTTTGTGCTGCTCATGATTTTGAGTTTATTGACGCTTCTCCAGCAAAGTGTAGATTTACTGCATCACTACTACAACCAGCGGAGACGCATTTGTTACATACAATTATTATGTTACAACTCTGTTACAATTATCTACATATATCCACATCTACACAGACGAACCTTATAATTATCTTTGGAATTGTCTGTTTTGGAGTATATCTGTATCCTTTTGTTGCTAATAAAATATAGAAAGCAGACTGAATGCCAGTGTCTCACTATTTGCACTATTTCGGGGGGGTTTTCAGTATTTAATACTGAGCGAGTTTTGTTAACAGAATTCTGACCTGGAGCACAAGAAAAGCTAAAAGATGGGGTTGAAGACAGAAAAATCCATTTCCACAATGAAAAAAACTTTATGCACAGTTCATGTACATTAAATTATATTACATTAGGGACGTCTCAGCATTTATTAACCAAGAAAAATAAGCCGAATCTATGCTTGATAATCGTGAGTTTTCACAATTCCTTATGACAATGAATAAAATTAACTATCGAGATTCTAAGTAACTGGAGACAGAACTTTTTTTGTACTCCACGTAGATCATAAACCATTGAAATCATTTGAGAAATGTAAACATTATTGTGGTTTTTCTGCATACAAAGCACAATAATGTTTACATTATGTTTATATTTCTGTTTTTACTTGTATTTGTTTATAGGGCAGTCTTACCCGGATCAATATTGCGGACACGCTGACATGAATGCTTATGAGCGCAGGCGCGTACTGTTTCTTTACAAAGTGACATCGCCAACTACTGGCCTGGCATGCATAATACAGCGTTTTTAGTCTCTTTCGCGGATCCATGTGAACGGAGATCTTTTGACAACATTGTCGTCTGTACACAAAATTTTTCAAAAATGCAAAGGAAACACTTCTCCGTTTTTAGTACATCGTTGTCAGGTAAACGTATCCTTAGAGTAGTCAGTCCAACTACCGGCATGTTTTTTTGGGAGGTCAGAGGAAACCAGAGAAGTCCGAGGAATCCCACACAGGCATGGGGAGAACATGCAAAAAAGCACACCGACAGTAACCCGAGCTCAGGATGAAACCAGGGACCCTGGAGCTGTGAAGCGCCAACACTACCCTCTGCACCACTGTGCTTCCCCAAACTTTACATTATGATCTTTGTCTTATACTAATATAATTACATCCTCAACTAACTTCTTATAAGAAATAATGATTCATTAAGACAACTCTATCAATTGGCTCATGATCAGTTATAATCAATAATGGCTGCAATTATATTGTAAACATAGCTCCTATTTCATCTATTCATGCCTTCTAACATTATGGCATCGCGTAACTGAACCGATCACCGTATAGACTGGATTATAAATACAGTGATGGCATGTGTGCAAGCAGGACGAAATGTGTAAAATAGCAGTACATGATCCCAACAGTTTATCCACAACATGATTTCAAATAAACATTTTGAAGAAAGCTTTAAGGGATATACTGTATGTACAGTGTGCTATATACAATCTGCATATTATAATACTGAGGTATATATTTATATATAACTCAATTATATAATTATAACTCTATTATATAAGTATCGTTAATTAACTGTTCATGTCCACCTAATGGTGCCCCATCTTTATGATTGCATGAACCAAACAAAAATGAGGATGACCGAATAAGGGACTGGCTAAATAAAGTAGAAAACTCCTATAGAAAGCCGAGCTCTTCGAAAATATATGAACGTGAAAAAGAAAGATACTCAAAATATCATCCCAGATAATAATTAGGATTTCTGACATTATCGATTATTGACTTAACACTATAGGAGCTCCTCAGCACAGCTGGAAATGAATAATCACAGCCATCCATATGCTATCAGCGCTTATTTTTCATCTGTTCACAGGCCATGAGAAAAGGCCTTTTATGCTGATCAAGGACATGTGGCTCCTGAGGCTGTCACTGTGAGGCTATCACACATTCACACGCACACACACACACACACACACATTTACACTTTCTGTGTAGAGAGTGTCTCAGGGCCTCAAAGCTGATTATATCCACTAATCAGCCACTTCTCACATGGGTAAGCGTTTGTACCATGTGTGTATGCATGACTGCATACATGTAGGTACAATAATTGTTGAGGAAAAACATTTGCACAAAGTGCAGCACTGAGAAACTTCACCCAGTCTGAAACATTTACATGCACATCAATCATTTCTAACCTCACCAGGCAGCCTTGAGCTACTTTGAGTGTTCTGTTCATAGAATACTGTGTATGTGTAAGTGACTTAAGCGAATACCCCTAGGCAGTACTGGTTACAGCTTGGTTGACACAAGACCAACTGGCAACAGGATGAATTGCATAACACACCCCTACATTTATTTAAGCAGATAACACTTTTCACAAGTTGCATTGATGCCATAGAGACACTTATACTAAGAATTAGTTTGCATTAATTGGCAAAAGGAACGATTGTTTAATTGATCAATTAAGAAATTGATGGCTAAATAAATAAAGCTAATACCTACACTGGCCCAGGAAGTTGCAGCTGAACAGCATTCATGAAGCAAGCATCATAATATTTATCATAACTGTTTTTCCATACTGTAGTTTATGGTTTTCTTTAAATACCCGAGAAGCAGTAATTCATGACTATTGGGTTTCTTTGTATGATGTACAAAGGTTCAGACTTCATAAGTGTTCTACTATCTGGACTTTCAAGTTAATCCACTGTGCTTCTGAACAGCTGAAAAATTTCCCTATGTTTTGCCTTAACCGGTGTCATCTGTTATGACTCGCTACCGTTTAGGTCAGTTTGGGTGGATAAATTATTAATAAAATAGAGGAACAGAAAAATGTAGCAACATATAAAAATGTCAGTTTCTATCATTTGGTTATCAGCAAGTAAACAGTTACTAATCTGATATACATTCCTGCACCATTGTGCTTCATCAGCTATGCAGTTTCCTTGCACACTGACCTGACATAATTTTGACGTATCTCAAGACCTCTTACTTAAGCTATTTTCACTGAAGTGTTCATTTACTAGCAATATTATGCTACAACAAACAGTAAAATCCCATCTACACTGTGTTCCACAAAAGCTTCATTCAGTTTTTCATAGTTAGCACACTGCAGTTGGATTGCTTTGATTATTCTGCCAAAATCTTAATATGCTCAAGATCTGACATTTTTCACTGAAAATATTAGCATGCGACATTGTGCAGAGTAAAACGGGGCTAACAAACCCAGAGAGTCAAAACACAAAAGATTTTCTGTTAATGAATTGCTATCATCTAATTGAGATTTGCTTTGCTAACTTTGTTGAATACCTTGCTAACTAGCTACTAAGATGTCAGCCATGTAATTTACTTAGCAAGGTTTGGACTCTATGGTTTGAATTTCCTGGGTAGGAAACTATATTTAACTTCATATTGTATTAACAATGTACTGGCTAGCAAGCATTACCCACTTTTAGCTTGCTTTGCTAGCCAGAAAAAAGGCCAACATGCGTTCCACAAATTTAGCTCTCTTGTAATGTTGTGTTCTCTTGTGATGTTGCCATGCTATTGCTTCAAGCTGCCATGTTGGTGTATTTTGTTTGTTTTATAAAAACGGTGTGTTATCGATCTCTGGGTTGGCATATGAATTTTCTACTAATTACACAGAAAAAATTACACAGGTATCCTATGTAAATGACTAAGCAGTACTTGTAGATAACACAATATTTTGAGACATTACAGTTATAAGGGTCTACATGATTACATGGTTTTAAGATTTAAGTTTCATTCAGACATGTAGAGCCAATTTATTTTCATACTTTTAAACAGTATTATGGTATATAATTTCACAAATACAGCATATTCAGACATTTTCTGACATGCAACAGTATTTTTATGTTAAAAAGTAGTTAAAAATTAAAGTAATCAATAAAATATTGGTGTAAATATGTGTATAATTCAATGACCCACTTAGTAGTTTGTGGACACTACTGGTTGTTGTTTTAATTGTCCTGCACCAGCAGTTTTTATGAATGTCCTATATTTTAGCACTTTTTTTTGGCTAAAAACGAGCAAGGCGCTCTAAATAAAATGATTTCATTTCAGTTTTTTACTTTTCTTATTAGAAATGGCAGAGATCTGGATCACTCTGATTAAGCACTTGCAACACACACTGTGTATTTGTCTCACAATACAGTCATGTGAAAAAATAAGTACACCCCATGAAAATTGTTGGCTATTTTGACATGTTTGGACAAGCAAACATTTGATCATCTTTGAAACAGTGCCTATTAATAAAGTTGATATACTTGAACAAAACCACAAGGAAAATGAGCTTTTTCAATCATTTATTCAACGGAAATATCAATAGATGCGATATTCTTCTGTGGAAAAAGTAAGTACACCCTTGGTCTCAGAAGCTAGTATTGCCCCTTTAGCAGAAATAACTTCTTGTAGGCATTTTGCATAATTGTCCACCAGGTTTGCTGGAATGTTTCACCACTCTTCCATGCAATATTCTTTCAGCTGCAAGATGTTTGAGGGTTTTCCTGCATGTACTGCCCGTTTCAAATCCCCCCACAACATTTCAATGGGATTCAAATCCAGGCTTTGACTAGGCCATTCCATAACCCTCCATTTCTTCTTTTTGAGACATTCCTTGGTGGATTTGCTAGTGTGCTTAGGATTATTATCCTGTTGAAAGGTCCACTTTCGGTTCAGCTTCAACTGTCGGACAAATGGCCTCACAATTGTCTTCAAGCACTCTTTGATATGATGCAGAATTCATAGCTGAATCAATGTCTGCACCAAACATGTCTGCTATCACTGTGGTCAAACAGCTCCATTTTTCATTCGTCTGTTCAGAGCACATTATTCCAAAAGGCCTGGTCTTTGCCTATGTGCTTATTGGCAAACTGTAGTCTTGCAAAGGCTTTTTCCTGGCTCGCCTCCCATACAGGTCAAATTTGTGTAATCTCTTTCTGATTGTAGAAGCATGCACTTTGACACCAACAGTTGCAAGACTTACTAGCATATCCTTTTAAATCCCTTGCCAGACTCATAGGCATCCACAACCTTTTTTCTGAGGGCCTTACAGAACTCTTTAGATCTTGGCATGATGACACCACACACCTCAATAACAAAGGGAACACCAGACACTAGATATGAGAGGGGTATAAATAAGACAGGTTCCACCTGCACTCCCTAAGTAGGTTCTAATCACTGACACCCAATCTTGAATACAGATTCTAATTTTATGGATTTGAAGGTGTGATAAATGTAGGGGCGCACTTTTTCCATGTGACATTTGATAGAGTGTAACACCTTTATTAATAGACACTGTTTCAAAGAGGATCAAATGTTTGCTTGTCCAAATATGTCAAAAAACCCAACAATTTCCATGGGGTGTACTTATTTTTTCAAATGCCTCTGTAACAATTAACAATGTCTGTGTAGCAAGTCCAGTTGTTCAAAGACCTTTGGTAGTGTAAAGGCACTGAAACCTTCTCTAATCCCAGAAAGGCTTACAGTAGATATATCATAATAAGGATAGCATTTCATCATATCACCAACATCTACAAATGACTCAGTGAAGTATAACAGCCTAATAGCTATGGGTGTGCAGGGTTTTCAGCAACTGAGTGAAAAGGTTTTTCTGTAGGCGGCAACTCAAGTAGTGTACACTTGATTACCCAGCAAATGATCAGCCGTACTAGGTGTACTAGAGGGTGAAAAACACCGAACTCTGCAGATAAGTGAAAGTCTAATTGGACAAAGAGGACTAGGTAGAAAGGGACTTCAGGCCACTTGCTAGTGATCAGAGGTATGCATTTACACATTGTACCACCTGTCTGCTTTTCCACATCATGCAGTAACCAGACCAAAGCGTACTGACCTCATTTAGTGTCTTTGAAAAGTGTTGCGCTACCTTGGCATTGATCTTACACGGCTCTGGAACTGTACTATAGAGCAATGAACACCATGCTTCCAAAGGATATTCGTTCAGTTGGTGTATTGATGACGGTGGTGAAGATCATGGTCTATTCATTCAGTGAGCCCTCGTGACCTGTATATATTTGCAGTGGTCTTCACTCAAAGGGAACAAGTATAATCCCCCCACAGCATTCTGCTACCTTCTCCTCTTACATGCAATTAATTTACATTTACATGTATGGCATTTGGCAGACACCCTTATCCAGAGCCAGTAGTGCACACCCAAACACACACACACACACATACACTAACTAGAGTGAGATACCAAAAGCTAATCATGGAAAGGAGGACAGAGAGAGCAGCAGGGATTTGATGATGTAATTCACAGATTATTGGCATTTCATTGTAGTCTGTGTGCATGTGCATTTGTGTGGCTGTGTGAGAGTGCATAGTGAATACTAGTGATGGCAATTCCAGCTTTTTTCAGTCAGTCAGATCATTTGGCTCGGCTCAACAATAGCAGCCGATCCTTTCAAAGTTTGTGATCATTTCACCAGTGACTGTTGTTCTTTGCCTAAGTATCGTTGAAACTGTTTCTCAAAATCCTACCTTACCTTCTAATTCACAAATTTGTGTGGCTTTGCTTTGGATTTTTATATAAAATCTATTTAACTAATTGTTCAGCCAGAAAGGCACTACAAATGTGCATTGACAAATACAGAAAACATGCCCGAATTAATGTTGTCTGCTGTGTCTGTGCTTCGTTAAAGAGATTCATTTCCATTCATCATAACTCATTCTGATCTTCCCAATGGTTCTCAAAGTGACCCCCAGGGATCGGGGTTGTATTGCCTCTGTTTTGTGATTTAAAAAAAAAACAACAAAAAAAAAAACAACTTTTGTTATAGTAATTACAACCCACCATCATAAAATCTGCTATATTTATTATTGAGTTCTCATAGGTATTAACCTGTTTGACTGGTCAATTGAATTTGGTGGATTTAATCCAAACCTCAGTAACTCAAAAACAAGAGGACCTGTAATTAATGTCAAAACTTCAGGAATAGAAAGTTGTATGGCTCCAACAAATATCCAGGATAATAAGTGATGTTTCAATACTTGTATTAAGTTCATAAAATAAATTTGTACTGAGCGGCTGTGGAATTTATTTTACAGTTAAAGTAAAACCCCTGCTCTACATGCGGTACACCTTCAACACACAGCAGTGCAGCAGGTCCTCCCTTCCACGCTGCCTAAACACACAGCTGAGATACAAACACACATCTCACCATTCACACTATCAAATAGAAAAGAAGTCTCCACCGAAGCATTTTGATTCAATTATACTGCGAGAGTAATTGCAATGGGTAGAGCTATAAGTAAAAAGAAAAACAGCTCAAAATATTCACCAAAAAGGGTTAGCTAAAAGTCGCTTACAAATGACCGATCACTAGTGTGTACACAGCTTGATTCCAAAAAGCCCTTATTCAGCATTTCTTTATCATGTAGTTGACCAATAGTGGCTACTCTTTGGGCTCAGATCTTGCAAAATATCACAAGTACCGTTAAGCAACAGTGCTCTTTTCTTCCCAAATCGAACGAGCGCCCAGCTGTACACATCTGCTGACTTCAGCACTATGACACACACTGAATGACACAAAGCGTCCTGGAGCTACAGCAGTGTCACAGCACTGAGGCTTTATGTTGACGAGCTGTGCATCAACTGCTGTCACACACTGCTGCTGCCTCTACTGCACTGTCCATATAAAATAATGCATATTGTTGCCAAAGCATTTCTATGATGAAGTGATTTTCTTATAAGTTTTTTATTTTTATTTTTAAATAACCGGTTTAGAGCATCTACAGCTGTAGTAGTAATAGCTACAGTGACTGGACATGAATATACATTGATACCACAGCCATGTAAGCAGAATTGAGATATTGACTATGAAAAAGAATTGCTTTATGCACTATATTATACATCAGAAGTCTTGCTGCTATAATGTTAGGAACAGATGAAAAATATGTTTTTGAAAAATACAGTTTAAATAAATTGAAAGTATAGTATCATTTCCTTGTGTAAATAACCATCTCATTTCAATACTATAGAAACGCGCTTAAATGCTAGACATGTTATCCACAGGAAGCTGGTACTTTTTTTTCTTGCTGTAGTAGAGCAGCAGGCTACAGCAACAGGAAGAGCAAGTCAAAACCAAGTGCAAAATATCACAGATTGATTTCCAGTGGCTCTTCCAGTGAAGGGGCTTTTTATCCCAATCAGTTTAGCAGACTGTGAGTCTGGCACAGAGAGATCTCAGTGAAGTGTGCTCATTAGACCATGCCCTGAGAGTTATTGTTTGAGCTGGATTTTATCATATAGGTTTTCTTCTTGTATGTCTTGTTTGTTTCATTGGAACTTGGCTAAATGTTTAAACTCTCATCCATACAAACCTTTTAATGGTTTAAACTAGATGCATGTTTTTAATCCCACTCTAGCCCACATCTTAAGGAATTCTAAACAGTTGTGCTCCCACACAATGTCCAATTCCACCAAGTTTATCCATTTTCCATAGCGCTTATTCTACACAGGGTCACAGGCAGCCTGGAGCCTATCCTGGGTACATGGTAGGGGACACCGTGGATGGGATGCCAACCCATCGCAGGGCACAATTACACACACACTACAGACAATTTAGAGATGCCAATCAGCCTACAGCTGTCTTTGTACTGGGGGAGGAAGCCGGAGTGCCCAGAGGAAACTCTTGAAGCATGGGGAGAGAGCATACAGGCCCCACGCACACACAGTGGGGGGTGGGAAACAAACCCCCAATCCCGGAGGTGCGAGGCAAGTGTGCTAACCGTTAATGTGCCCCCTCCACTCAGTCTATTGTTTTTGTTTTTACCTGCCCAAAAATATTTTTTATGAATTTAGTTGGTTCTATTTCCATTCTATTTCTATTACAAATATATCATTTAAAGTTGTTTGCCCTCTTCTGCAAACATAAGCTGACAGACACCCATGATTGCCTAGCGTCACTGTGATTGGCAGGGGAGTGAGTGTTTGCCATCTCAAAGAGAGGAGCTTTCTTGGAATCCTGGCCACAGATGACTGAGGCAAAAAAAAAAATCTTTGCCTTACTGTCTGGAGATCGCAAGTTTGAATTGCAATCATTATTGCATTATTGCATATCATTACTTTTTTTGTTGGGCCCGATACACACTTCTAGCTTGCTCTATGTTTTCTGGGATTTTAAATATATCTTTTATCTATGTATCATTGATCATGTATGGAGCGATGTGTGCATGTATGTATGAGTGTATGTGTTAAGGGTTAGCTAGATAGACTTCTTAACCACTTCCCTTTACTCTGGTTGGCTCTTTCTTCACCATTTACTTGACCCCAAACTAGGACAATATTACTGAGCATTCAGACACACACACACACACACAGACTACATTTCATCAGACTACATATCAATGTAGAAAGCATATGCATGTTTGTCACGCTGTTCAAACTTGATCCTGTCTTTTTGTGTCAGTGTAGCTTCTGCTATGAAATAAAAGGGATGAATACCTGTGTAAGCATGCATACACAGTGTCTCTCACATATGCCAGAATAAACACAAAAAGACATACATCATATATTGACAGCCTCTGAGGGAAAGGGAGTGTCGCTGAAATACTATCAGCAGAGCAGCAAAGCCACTCTTACACACACATTTTTATACAGTTGCAATCAAATGATTCAACCCCCAGTGCAGATCAGCTTTATTGTCAAAATGTATGCAAATTGAATCATTTTGAGACTGGAGAAGTCATTATAAGTTGCATTTGCAGTTGAATTTGGAGAAACCACTTGAAGCATTCGTTGTGTTGAACTATTTCAATTGCTTTTATTTGATTTTTTCATTGCAAACAGCTGAATGTCTGTCAATTTTGACAATAAACCTGATTTGCAGTGGGGGTTTGATGATTATGATTGCACCTGTACAGGGTCGTGGGGGAGCCTGGAGCCTATCCCAGGGAACTTGGGGCACAATCACACACACATTCACACACTACAGCTAATTTTGAAATGCCAGTCAGCCTACAGTGCATGTCTTTGGACTGGGGGAGGAAACCGGAGTACCCGTAGGAGAACAGGCTCAGTGTACACAGGTCGGAGGTGAGATTCGAACTCCCAAGAGGTGTGAGGCAAACATGCTAAACACTAAGCCACCGCTTATCCTTCAGGGTTGCGAGGAACCTGGAGCCTGTCTCAGGGAGCATCGGGCAGAAGGCTACACCCTGGACAGGATGCCAGTCCATCGCAGGGCATAATCAGATATTGTGTGTGTGTATACATAACTAGTAAAATGTCCCAGAGCAGACAGACACACACAGCACATACACACACTTTCAGAAATAGCAAGAGGAAGGAATTAACCACTGTACAGACAGAAAGAGAGGTGGCTTCAGAGGCACTGTTATATTGATCAGTGCTCAGCTGGAGAAACACACAAGGAAATGAGAGAGATTTCTCATTTCTCACAGCTCTTAAGAAAGGAATCCATCCTCCTGTCAAATAAAAACAATACAAACACTGCTGCAACTCTGTGGATGTGGATGTGGAATCTTCAACTGTCCAGTTTCAGAGAGCCTTTGCCCGCTGTAGCCTCAGATTCCTGTTCTTGGCTGACGAAGGTGGAACCTGATCTGGTCTTCTGCTGTTGTAGCTCATCCACCTCCAGGAACAACATGTTGCGTATTCTGAAATACGTTTCTGCTAACCAATCTTATTTATCTACTCTTATTTGAGTTATCGTAGACGTCCTGTTAGCTAACAAATATAAGACACATTTAAGGCCCGTTTCAGCCCATTTATAGACATTTGACTGTTTTCAAGTTTGAAATATTATTGCTATATTAGCAGAAAATGTAGCTTCTTTCTGTATTTATTTAATAATACAAAATTTAATGAGATATATTGGATGCAATTGGCTGTATTCAAGGTATTTTCACTTGAAGTGCGTACGTGTTGCAGTACATATGTGTGTGCCAGTTTCCTCTGTCTTCTTGTGATTGTGAGAGTCACTAAGTTGTTGTGTTTTGGATAGCACAGCTTGTTCTGGTCCGACTAAATATAGCATCGCAAGAGAAGGAACAGAGGTGGGGCTGGGAAGAGGGGTCTTTTTAACATTTAGACCAGAGGACAAGGCAGAACAGAACATCAGATAGGCTTTTGCCCTCTTTGTGGTCAGGGATATTGGTAGTTGTTCACCAATTAGTGCTGTGGTCTACGTCAGTCATTTGAGTAAGCATGTTGCCAATAACCTACTTCCATACTGTGTGCAAAAACTGCTGTTTCCCCAGTTCATGGCTCCATTTGTGGTGTCAGTATGAACACAGAGGAACTTACAGATGCAGGCTCTTGCTGCTTTATTTTTTTAGAAAATGTCCTGCAGCTCTCAGTGTGTGAGTTTGACCTGATGCTGAAGGTCTAGGTTGAGGTTCACAGAAGCTCAGTGAGGAAAGTTGTTTATTGATTTTTTGATTTAATGGAAGTAGAGGCAGGTATTGGGGCAAGGTGACTTAGTGGTTAGCACATTTGCCTTGTGCAAATCCAGGGTGGAGGCTTCGATTCCCATGGTTGGGGGTTTGAGTCCTACCTCTATCCTGTTTGCACAGAGTTTGCGTGTTCTCTCCGTTCCTCTGGATATTCTGGTTTCCTTCCCAGTCCAAAGACATGTGTTGTAGGCTGATTGGCATTTCCAAATTGTCCGTAGTGTGTGAGTGGTGTGTGATTGTGTCCTGCAAGGGGTTGGCACCTTGTCCCGCCTTGTGCCCCGAATCCCCTGTGATAGGCTCCCAGGCTCCCTGCAACCCTGTGTTGGATAAGTGGTATGGAATATGGGTGGATGGAGACAGGTATTGACATGTCTCTGTCAATGGTTATCTGCTAACTACTATGCTATATGCATGTGATCATGTAAGGCAGTGTTAATGTTCACTCAGGAAGTTCATACCACTTTCTATTTTGATGGGCTTGTCTAGCGTGATTCTTGTTACTTAACTAAGTGTCCTTAAACAATCTGAAAAAAAAATCTGAAAATACATTTTAGAAATGTCTTAAATTCTCATTTTCATGTCTGAGATTTTAGGCCATTTGGGCTCTTTTTTTCTCTAATGTTATTGAATCTTGATAAACATGAGACAGGGCTGATGGTTAAACTGATAGCTACGTACTATTGAGCTAGCATACACAAAGACATGCTGATGTATAGAAATGCACCTGTTTTACTGGAAAGCAGTAAATACTGGTTTAGTGGTATTCCCACCCAACAACTCCAAAACTAACTGAATACTGTGTTGTAAAACTTGTAACTCTGTATGTTTTTTTAGTGGAGTTGATGAAGAGTGCTGTTATAATATTTATTGGTATAGTGCCATTGCAAATTAAGTCTTAAATTACAAGTGGCATTTGAAAAAGTAGCATTTTGTACTGAAGTAATGAATTTAGCTCCAGGATGTGTGCATACACCCTGGATGTCATTGTTGCTGTTTTGCATTAGTAACCAACTAGTGAAATTGGTCTGAGCCTATTGCTTATGCTTCTTTTCTCAGATCATATTTAAGATAAACATCATTATCAATGCATTCATATTACAAACAGAGGGACGTTTCCAACCTTATTTCGATATCACATAATGTTCTACACAAATTAGCCGACTGTGTTCCCTGCCGTCTGGGTTTGTTTGTCCGTTTTAAAATCACTCACACACAGTAATCAGAGAAAGTGACAGGATATTAGTCACTGGAAAAAATGGAGCAGTGGAGTGATAAAGTCCACGCTGTTCTTTGTTTATCGAGGTCTGATTGTCATGGATTTGGGTTCGACTATGTTTTCAGTCATTGTCGATTTTTAATATTCCTAAGATGACGTCTGTGTGCTTCTTGTCCAAGATCACATGCACTCACAGACATATAAACATGGTCACGTTTTTTCTGCTCGCCTTCAGGTATATGTGTCTTCAAATGTAATATTCCTCGTATTGCTGCCACTGGAACAGAACGCAAACATAAACTATGTTAATGTGCGTCATCTTGGCTATTTGCTGTTAGCTTAATGTATACTTGACCCTCTTTTGTTCAGGTTAAAGAAGCTACTAGAAAATGTTGACTCATTCTATTGATTTTTATAATACAGTTCTGCTCTTATTAAAGCTAATTATGTTGTGTAGGGGAAAGCATGGCTCTTGTGCGTGACACAAAATCTTTACTTTTGCTGATGTTTAACAAGACCAACTGGTCATATTGCATTTTAGAAGTATAATCTTAAGTCATAAAAAGATACAATCTTATTTCATTTGGTGATTAATTGCTTGCAAGTGAACCTCAATGAAAGATGCTTTGAATTAAAGAGAAATTCAGAAAAAAAAAATTGTTAAAAACGTAACTAATATAAAATTTACACTTCAGAACTTAGCGTTCTTCTTTCTGGTGCTAAATCTAACCAAAACCTTTCTTCTCTTTTTCAGAATGTTGAAGTATTGTCCTGGTCCTCTGGAATACTGAGGAATGAAGTCCCAGAGTTTTCCTGCTCACACAGTGTGTGACAATTTGACTCTTGGAAAACAAACAGGCAGAGAGATGTGTGTGTGTGTGTGCGTGTGCATGTGTGTGCGTGTGCGCCTGTGCACAAGGTCCAGCCGCCTCTTTGGCACTTCGGAAAAAGACTGATAAACAGAGATTTCATCTCTGTTTTTAGTTTGACTTATTGCAGCAATCAGTACGAGTGAGTGCCAAAAGAACTCTCCTTGCTGCCCAGATTGGTTTTGTAACAAATAAAAACCGCAACCAATCAGAAGACAGAATGAAAAACGCCTGCCGAGCGAGAGCCAATGAGGTCCGGCAATCGAGCGCGTGAACAGTTTGGCAAAAGGATTCAGTCAAACAACGGAACTTGAGGATCACGATTCTTGAATTATGAAGAAAAAAAAAGTGCCTATTGTTTTGATTGTGGTTATTTGAAAGAAGACTTTCAGATGGATTTTGACTGAAGAACTGCTGGGAAGGCAAAATCACCAAGAAAAAGATGTGATACTACAGTGTGAATAGTTCAGATGATGGTGATGCTGTATGAGTCTTTGCTGTGATGTTTAGTTCATTAGTATAGCAGCTTTACCATAAGCTTCAGTACTCAGTCTCACTACTGACTGTCTCTGTCGATTCCTTCTCACAACACTGTCTATATATTTCACCTCTCACTGTTTTCCTGATTCTTCTCTTTTTGCTTCGTTCGTTGACGTTGTTTCATTTTTTCTGTGTCTCTTTTTAACTCTTGTCTTCTTTTTATGTGATTTAAATGTCCCAACTATGCAGTAGTACTTTAGTGCCTATCTGTAGCTCTGCACCTCTCCTGCGTTCTCGCTCAGCCCGTGCTCCTACGGTAGCATGTAACCCAGTGCGCTATTTTTATCTGTACATTTTAGGTGGGGTGTTTCTCCGTGATGGTGCCTGCTGTTACTTACCTCATGCAAACATGCTAGCTGATCCAGTCCATGGTGGACTGTACAAATTATGTTTCAAAAAGGAATGTGAAAAACGTTATCCATTTCAAGAGTTCTGTGGATGATTGCCCTTTTTCACTGATTTTTCACAGACCTTTGCTGGTTTTCTTACAATGGTTTAAAATAAGGCTCAGCGACATGACATCAGTGTTAAACGGAACATCTGTGTGTAGCATGAAACACCAGTCTACATTGGTTGATATGATCAAAGGCAAACAGTGCCAAAGTTATAATATAAGGAACTCTTATAGCTTATAGTTCTATAATGTCATGGTTAATTTTGGAATGCTTTTCTATTTTCGTTTTCTGGCATTATTATCACTTTAATTCCTCTTTTAATGATGGTTAGCTACCTTCTAAAGATCATTTTCAGTTTCAGTATATTTATGCATAGGGAGAAGGCTGTTGGTGCACAATGGCCTGCCTCTAAAAAGACTTTTTATAGGTGTAGCTGGAATCTGATCCTGAACATCACAAGCAAAATATGCCTAATAAAGCATGCCGGTGTGCAGACTTAATACAAAGAAGTACGTTGTTTTCTAAAAATTTATACCAGCAGATTTCCATATTCCTGCCTATTTGTTGAGATGTCTTACAGAGACAAAATGTGAATGCCAAAATGTTAGAGATGTCCTGAACTGATAGTGAGTATCCGTTCCCTTCTTGTAGCCAGGGACCCCTTTAACTGTAAAAATAAATTTCACGGACTATCTCAGCACCAATTTATTTTTATGAACATAATCCAACTATTCGAATATAAGACAAATTTAAATGTGTACAGCAATATTCTGCCTGTTATTTGCAGCCCTGGAGCTTTTTTTATTTTTATTTTTGAATGTTCCAGCAAACGTTCCACAGAACACATTAGGTCCAAGTTGACTTTATTTATAGGGTGACATATTTTTGAGTTATTAAGGTTTGGATTAAAGCCATTTTATTCAGTTCACCAGTCAAATAGACTAATACCATAAAAACTCAATAATAAATATAATAACTGATGATGATGGATTGTGTTTTCCACCGCTGAATTAAAAATTAAAAAACAAACCCCCGGATATGCTTCCCAGATCACATTTTGAGAACCACCGATTTAAAACATGCTGTTATGATGCCTCTGATGTTTCTCATAACTGAGAACAGAGAGGCCCAGTTACTAAACCGGTAGCAATATCGGATGAGTATGAAATATAGTTGACCTAATCTGACAGCTCTTATAATCGGTATTTGATAGCAAATTGAAAAAGTGTGATTGGCACATACAGAAAAATTGTTAAACTGAAGTCTTTCAGTGAGGCCAGGTATGGGACAACAAACATCCTCTCTCTATCTATCTCTCTGATTTCGAAGCAAAATCATAAGAGGATATACATTATTGTATATTTTGAGTGACACAGTTGATGGTTTTGCTGTATCATAGTGTAAAATATATTTTGTATTTCTGAGCATTTCCATGTTTTTTTTCCTCTTTGCTGCTGGTTCTACTAGTTTTTTGGGGTTGGGGGTTAGATTTTACCACCAGGGTTAATGTTGATATTATGTGCTAGAATTTTGTTTCCTGTGAATTTGAGGCACTCATGTCTCATGTCATATTGCAGTGTGAGCTGCCCATTTGTGTTACTTGTGTGTTCTTGATTCTTTGTTCAAGAAATTATAAAAAAAAAAAAAAAAAAAATTGTATATCACGGAAGTGCTCATAGTGGAGATTTATTATGGTCCACACACTGCCATTTTGAAACCAGTGCTATTAAAAGAGGTGTACACTTAACACACTTGGAAACAGACACATTTAAACAGTCATTTTAAAGATGTCAATAATAAGAATAATAATAATTGTTGTTTTCTACAACAAATGCATTAATTGGAGTTGGGTTTAGAGCTGGTCAATATGATGATATCATATCGATGTTATAATTTTTATGTTATGCCATTTTTAGAGTTTTTACCATAGTTCCGTTTAATTATTGAATGTGATTGGTCAGAAGGTATTGAATACTTTTTTATATATATAACAGCAGCTCAGAGAATAGTTACGGCTGCAAGGCAAATCACAGGTTACCAATTTTTATAGTAACAGCTATTGTGCCCTCCACTAATATTGGCACCCTTGGTAAATATGAACAAAGTAGGCTGTGAAAAATTGTTTAACCTTTTGATATTTTGTTAAAACAAAGTCACAAAAATACTCTGCACTCATTGATGTCAAACAATTGCAAACACAACACAGGTTTATCCAAAAAAATTGTTAAATATAGGTGTTCCACAATTATTGGCACCCCTAGGAATTCATATGAGAAAAATATATCTGAAGTATATTCCCATTTATATTTTACATTTTTTAGTACACCTGGGTGACTAGGAAAAGGAAATTCTTCAACCATGACTTCCTGTTTCACAGGGGTATAAATATGGGGTAACACATAGGCCACTCATAGTCATTAATTCTTATTCATTCATAACAATGGGTAAGACCAAGGAATATAGCTGTGATGTGTGATAAAAGGTTGTTGAGCTTCACAAAATGGGAAGCAGCTATAAGAAAATAGCACAAACATTGAAAATGCCCATTTCCACCATCAAGGCAATAATTAAGAAGTTCCAGTCAACTGGAAATGTTATGAATCAACCTGGAATTGGACGTGCGTCTATATTGTCTCAACGCACTGTGAAAAGGATGGTTCGAGTGGCCAAAAATTTCCAAGGATCACAGCTGGAGAATTGCAGAAGTTAGTTGCGTCTTGGGGTCAGAAAATCTCCAAAACCACAATCCAAAGTCACCTATATCACAAGTGGACACTACTGGAACTTCAAATGGGATCAGGTTCTATGGTCAGATGAAACCAAAATAGAGCTTTTTGGCAATAAACACCAGAGGTGGTTTTGGTGCACACAGAGAGGTAGCCTATGAATATATGAAAAGATTAAACAATAAAGACAATTTTTCACAGCCTTCTTTGCTCATATTTTCGAAGGTTGCCAATATTAGTGGAGGGCACTGTAATTCACAAACACTTGCATGGTAGATGCTCCACATAATCTAAGATTAATAATAAACACTCTAAAGCAGTGGTCACCAACCCTCTTCTTTTGAGATCTACCTTCCTGCATGTTTAATCTCCATCCAAAAAATCTAACGCACCTGTTTTAGTTGATCAAGAACTTCTTAAGGCAATGATTAAAGAGAGCACCATTATGGTTGGAGCTAAAGTCTTCAGAAAGGTAGGTCTCCAGGAACCGAGTTGG
Source organism: Ictalurus furcatus (assembly GCF_023375685.1). NCBI lineage: Eukaryota > Metazoa > Chordata > Actinopteri > Siluriformes > Ictaluridae > Ictalurus > Ictalurus furcatus. The sequence goes on from NC_071261.1 coordinate 22,724,527, forward strand.
TAAGCGCTCCTCTAAAACATGTTATTACTTAAGAAAGAAAGATGTATACTTGTGGATTTCATGAATCTTTTTAACTTCAGGAAAAAGTGAGGGAACGACATGCTTCTAGTTGCTATAACAGAATACCTGTCCACAAAGACACTCCACCACATTGCATGTAACTAAAAATTGATCAAAAGTTCTTTATTAAATAAAAAATTGTACTGCAGTAATATAAGAGGAATAAAATACTTTGGGGTATGCTTTGCATTAAGCCACATCACACCACTAAAATATTTTTATTCATATACTTTGTTTTATTCATTATTTTTTTAAAAACTGACCATCTCCACAGTTATTCGTAGTAACAAGAACTCGACTTGGTGAGTGTTTAAATGTTTGTAAGCTTTTCAACTGCTTATTTTTTTCTATTGTTAGAGAAAATAAAGGTACTCTATTTGTATAGACATAGCAGAAACTGCAGTTTGTCATAGATCTTTGTAAATACAGCGTGAGTAGTATGCCAGTAGCTAAATATTATCATTCATTTACCATATCACCCACCACTCTTTGGGATGGAACTGAACTGAAATTAAGAAGTAAAGTAAAAACTTTGACAGCTACATTTATAGAAACAGCAACAGAGGACTGTCAGTGCATGTGTTAGATTATAGTAAAGTATTGTACAGTGCATATAGATTGTATATTGCACATCTCCTGTTTGCTTTTTTTTTAAGCAGCGGAAAATATAACCTAAGCTGTTAGCGTTTTAATGAAAAGATTTTGTGGGATTCTACTTTAAAATGTTTATCATATATCACAATTTCTCTCACTCTGTGTTTGTCCTTTACCTATCTCATTTTCTCTCTGTATAAATATGATGAGAAATGCATCTACAGCCATAACCCAAAGCATTCGTTATGTGCTCTGTGTGTGTGTGTGTGTGTGTGTGTGTGTGTGTGTGAGAGAGAGAGAGAGAGAGAGAGAGAGAGAGAGAGAGAGAGAGAGCGGGAGAGAAAGAGAGAGAACGGAGTGTGCCAGATGGCATTCTTCGGCAGAGATAAATCCGTATTATGTCCACGGTTGTAACAGTATCTCAGGTGAGCTGCACACTGAATGACATGCAGTTGTCATGCAGTTGTCACCTGGACCTGTATTTACACTGATCACCTTCTTCCTAACCTTGTGTTTCCAAAGCAGTGCATGTTTTCTCTCTGAGAATGTAAGGTCTAGAAAACACTGTTAGGTCTAACTTCCCACCAGCAGAGTAAATAGCTTTTGGTAAAATTAGAAGAACATGTATATAAAAACCATCAATTTCAAGTCAACCATTCATTCCACAAAAACAGCACCTTGTATCACAACACACAACATTACAGCAGCAGAAAACGGAGAATAAAACCAGCTGACCCAGGTCTATTTTTACTCGGCCACCTAGGAGGACAGAAGCATGGATCTGAAGGGATTCTGTCTGACCTGATTAAACATACCAGCATCTCTCGTTCCGGTTTCTCCACGTCAAGGTGCCTTACAGATCCTGAGGCTTCTGGATGGTACATAGTTCATTCTGTCTCAGTCTAGAAGGAAGCTATTTTTGCAAGCTCATGTAGGACCAGCACCTTTTATTGGGAACAATAATAGTCTCACATCCAGTGAACATGAAAGAACTTGAAGGGAACGTTTTGTACAATATAAGGATTAACAGCTAATAATGTTTTCAAATGTTTCCTGACTCACAGTGTAGGAAGGCAGAACAGCAAACATCACAATGAATACTCAAAGGGAATACACCAGAGTGTAGTCCTGTAGGTAATCAATTACACAATTAAAATAAAATCCTTCAAATGATTTGCTCATGTTATCAAGTAGAAGTTGCGCAAGTATAGAAGTGCACACATATAAGTATAAAAGTCAAAGTACATGAAAATATCTCACCTCACTCACCACTGACAATTAGTGTGCATTCTACCTGATAAAACCAAGGAACACGGAGAAAAATTTACTTAATATTAATCAGCAGCTCAAATGTTACTTAATAATAGCTCTGATGATACAAACTAGCGTGTGTGCTAATAGTGAGCTGATACAAACTGGCTAGATATACAAAACATAACTATTAAATATTTGTGGCAATAGATATTAGCTCACTTAGAGCTTCAAAAAAGACAAATATATAGAATTGTTTTTAGGTTTGTAGTACAGTTTTTGAAAATTGGTAGCTTTTTTCTATCTCAGTTCCTTCCTGTGACACTGTGCCTGCATACATGTGCACATACAGCCAATTGTGCAAGGACTTTAGAAACTGAAAGAAATAATAGTTAAAACAGCTATTAGAGCTTCGATCTGCTGAAAGTGCTCTGATATAAAACGTCACTTTCTGACTTCAAAATATATGTAGATGAAAATTTAAATGATAGATTAACCATTTATTTGAAATTGTTGTGAGTATAAAGTATAGTATTGTTTATCTTGAAAGATAGTGAGTAAAAGTCAAAAGCAAGAAAAAAGACATGAACCCATACCATCCATCCATCCATCTTCTATACCGTTTATCCTACAGGGTGACAGGGAACCTGGAGCCTATCCCAGGGGGCATGTGGCACAAGGCGGGGGACAGTCTGGATGGGGTGCCAATCAAACACAGGGCACACTCACACACACATTCACACACCCACTCATACACTACAGACACTTTGGCCATACCAATCAGCCTACCATGCATGCGGGGGAGGAAACCAGAGTACCAGGAGGAAACCCCCACAGCACATGCAAACACTGGACACACAGGACCGTGGCGAGACTCAAACCCCCAACCCTGGAGGTGTAAAGCGAACATGCTAATCACTAAGCCACCATGTGCCCAACCATACCATAAAGTTATTATAAAGTTAGTGTAAATTTAAAAGATACGTTATAAAAGTAATTAGTGTTCATATGTTTTTTAACAAATAAATGTATATTATTCTTCTGTTTCTATCTCTAGCCATTACTTTTCTACTTTTCAGCAGTTTCTATATGAATATTATGCAGTATTCCAAACAACAAACACATAACTGGTTACACAAGCATCAGTTTTCATCTGGAAACAGTAAACCTATTTTATTTTATTCTTGGGAGTTAGAGTCTGTTTGGAACAAAACAATAATAATAATTAAAAAAACACACTTTGCGTATTGATTCCAGTGCTTACAAAATCAATTTGTTCCATCCTTAGTTCTTAGCTGTCTATATACCCTTACTATAGTTTCTGCTGTTTATCTTATCCTCTGACATAAAGGGCAGGGTGGCAGGGTGAAAAACCAATGCAGGCCTCAAACATGCTGCAGATGTACAATTACCATTAACGTTCATTTTTAAAGTTTAGTGCCGTTGTTATCCATCATAAAAAAAAAATATATATAGCCATCATTTCCAGCCACACAACAGCACACTCTTAGGACTAGCTGTACTTCAGGAAATCTTCCTGCTTTATTGCTTCCGTATTGGCTTAGGCAGACAGGAAGGTTACTGTGCATTTGCCTGCCTGTGTATGTGCGTGAGCTGGAAAGAACCCAGAACATAGATGTATTGTGGGGGAAATAAGTATTGAACATGTCAATATTTTTTTCAGTAAATATATTTCCAATGATGCTATTCACATGAAATTTTCACCAGACATCAGTATTAACTCAAGAAATACGCAAATATAAAGAATTCACAACATTAAAGTCCATAAATGAAGTTATGTATAATAAACAGGAATGACACAGGAAAAAAGTATTGACACGTTCAATACTTCCTCCTCCACTGTATCTGTATTTAAGAGAAGTCTAATTCAGCTTCATTTATATATATATATATATATATATATATATATATATATATATATATATATATATATATATATATATATATATATGTGTGTGTGTGTGTGTGTGTGTGTGTGTGTATAGCTAGCTTGGTGGCTTGCTTTTTCTACAGAGACTTTGTGTCTCTTTCTACCAAATTCTACCTACTTTTCAATTTTACACAAACCATAAAGTAGATTGAGCAGACACTGGCCAATAAAGAATAGCAGCCACAGTGTGCTGGATGATTTAACCATAATCTTGTTCTAATGCATTTCAACACCTGGTCTTTAGTGCACTTAGCTAATTTCCCCGTCTTTACGGAAGGAGATGCATAGAAAGGTTTTTATATCATGCGGGTTCCCTGCTGAAAAATCCAGCTTTGTCTGATCGCCAACTAGCTGCCAAAGCACAGGCCAAGCTGGACAAACTGATAGACCATGTTGCCAGGTGGTAAGTTTCCACCTTTCCTTATTGCTTGACAATATTACTCCGTAAAATAACAAAAACATATATAGCTAATTTGTCTGGACTTTTCTTTTCAGCAATGTGAAGGATGGTAAATTAGCTTTTAAAGGGTCACACAGAAAATGAATGTGGATAGAGTCATTTCAGGTTTTGCAGGTAGGGCTGGTTGGAGAGAGAGAGAGAGAGAGAGAGAGACATACATACATACATACATACATACATGGTGGTGGGAAGGGGGTAAACGCAGCTTGCAGCTTTGGGGCCTCGAGGAGGTGTTTTTTTTTTTTTTTTCTTTTCCTAGAGCTGCCTGAGAACCCACAGGCACATGGTGCAGAATGGGGTGTGTGTCTCTGTGTGTGTGTGAAAGAATGAGAGAGCACGAGAATACGAACGAATAGAAGGAGGGGTGGGAAAACGACAGCATAGACATGTTCTTACACACATTTAAGGAAAATTCGCCACGAGCCACATTTCAATCACCAAAGGCATGTTTTCGCGTCGGACTGCACAAAATCGCACCATTCAGACTTTTTCAAAATGTTACGTCACCATCCTCTAACTCTGCAGACCCATGCGCTTTTCATGAGGGACCCAAAACTTAAGTAGATGGAATGTTCCACTTTCCAGGCATTTATGGGGGAGGGGCAGTAATCCAGTGTACAATGTATGTAGTCATGATTGACAGAAACACCCCCAAACACATTTTCCCCTTCTCCTCGGCCTCACGCTGGGCCACAGGAACAGTTGAGGACTGGGTGTAGAAAAGGGGATTTCTGGAGAGGTTCTCCCTTTGGAAGAGAAGAGTATAAGGGTCACACAGGCGAATAGGAGAGGGGCAGCTTTCATTAAAGTCTGACGGATAGTCTTTTCTACTTCTATTAATGATAAACACACTTTGTTGTTTGATCAACTGAAATATTTTTCGATTGGTTCATGAGCTTGTAAAAACGTTGTAGGCATTTTATTAGCAATATATTATGTATATTATTTACATGCAAATGACTTGTTCATTGGTGAGTGAACTGTAAAATATATATATATATAAATACATTTCCAAACACTGAATATTACGCAGGTCTTAATTCGTTAATTTTGATTTGTTAATATATGTGTGCTTTTTTTATACGGTAGGCTACTGACGAAAAACAAAAATGAACCCAAAGACCTCCGGGAGAATTTCTTCCCTGAACAGTACACACACACCATCTAGTGGCTCTATCACAAATACTGGATTCAGCTCATTAAAAAAAAAAAAAAAAAAAAAAAGCAGTAAAGATCTGTTCATATTTTCCTGTGTACATCCTGCTATTAAAATATTCAGCATAATGTTATCAGGTCAAAAGTATGAACATGATAATTAAACACGCAGGAGTGTGATCAAGTGTGTGTGCTCTCTGTTCATACACACACTGCTTTTTAAAAAAAAACTGGATAAGAACCCGATTTCAAATCTTAAAAAAGAATCAGAACACCAACATTTGTTCTTTAAAAAAAAAATTCCTTTCAAGTAGTTAATATCAATTAAGCAATCCAGAAAGCCTACTGCATCTAATAAACAAAAATGACTGTAGGCTATATAAAAATTACTGACATAATGTAGCACCAAAAATCAACTTAGTTGCTGTGAATCCTTTTGCAATGAACAGCAATTACTAGGGATGCACCGAATGTTCGGCAACCGAAATTATTCGGCCGAAAATAGAAAAAAAAAGGGGCAAACACGTATTTACTTAAGGGCAGGCAGACAAATCCAAATCGTAATCCAAAAAACGTAGTCAAGACAGGCAAAGGGACTAAACTAATCTATAGTTTAAACTAACTAAATCTATCCACATAAAATATTTTTATTTTACTAATTTATTTATTTAAAGTTATATTGTGCCTTGTTGGTAGCCTATGCCTTATAAATAAATAAATGAGTAAAATAAAAATATTCTGATGTGGTCATCTTTGAGCCCCCCTTGAATAGCCTATGTTAGGTCTATAACTGACTGCTGAAAGAATGGAACACTCTGTAGCCTACAACAAAAAAGTGCATTAAAAAGTGCATTGACAAGAGTGCAAAAAAATGTTTCTATTCAGTTCGATACGGCTGATTATATTGGGGATATATACCGATATATACCGCTCGTGTCCCTGTACACCTCGCAGAGTATTATAGTAGATATAGTATAGTTAGATACGTTGTTAATGTTACGTTCCTTGACAGATTTAGTTAGTTTAAACTATAGATTAGTTAATTTAGTCCCTTTGCCTGTCTTGACTACGTTTTTTGGATTACGATTTGGATTTGTCTGCCTGCCCTTAAGTAAATACGTCTTTACCTGCTTCCGTACTCTACTCCCTTACGTCTCGCGACGTGACAGAATACTCCGGAACAGAAACAAAAAAAAGTAAACATCCGAAGAGCTCGTGCGTCGTGCACGTAGCTCGCGCGTGCGTCGTGCACGTAGCTCGCGCGTGCGTCGTGCACGTAGCTCGCGCGTGCGTCGTGCACGTAGCTCGCGCGTGCGTCGTGCACGTACCTGGCGCATGCGCGCGCCCCTCATCAACGTCGTGACATTCGCACGTCTCACTCTGGTTGCTAGGCTATTTGGTCGCGTCATCAAACACGCCATTGTTCGGTCAAATTTATTCGGCATTTTCACTTATGTATTTCGGTTACCGAACATTCGGTGCATCCCTAATTAGAAGAGGTCTTAGAACCTTAACAGAGAACAAAACTATTCATGGTCCCATGTTTCAATGCCCATTTAATCAGAAAGTGAAGCCTTTGAGGGATTATGAACTTTTTTCCACACACACACGCAACACAATTCTGAAAAAGTTGGGACAGTATGGAAAATGGTCATAAAAACAAAGAGGAGTGAATTGTAAATGTTCTTTGACTCAGGGGCGTAGCCATCATTTCAAATGGGGGTGGGGGGGGGGGGGGGGTGTAGAATGTGAGGGGTATTCTTTTGTTTCTGACCTTTGTATAATTGATAGGTTTTATGTCTTCTTGCTCTTAATTGGCTTAATATGCAATTTAAGATACTGTACTTGCATGTTACATTGTATATTTCACTGTATTATTTAAATATTGCATATTGTGTGTTTAGTGTACATTGTATTGAATATACATAGCACACAGTATATAATATATTATTTTATATTCACACACTAATTTATTCTCTATTCTACAGTCCACAGTACAGAAAAGAAATGTCACTCAAATCACACTGCTGCAAAGAGACTGAAATTGATCTAAACTAACAAACGTGTCACTAAGTAAGTAGACCTTATATTAGTACAATACCATGTATTCTATATCAACAGTAAAATAAATCATTATATAACATGCAACACTGCCTGATCCAGACATACTGTATGCATTCCATGCAAATCCGAATTCAACATTAACAATTCACCATCTTATTCTAATATGAAGGACTCAGAGAACACATCTGTAATAAAAATAAAACACGTTACAAAAGAGTTTAAAAACTGCGGGTAGGCTAATATTACCAGCAAATCTCGCTAATTATTCATCAGTGGAAATAGGCAGCCTTTAAAAAGAATTATGTAGCAAATTATTCATCATTGTGAAACATGAATAGGCCTACCACATGCCAAAAGAATTTACACTGCTCGACTTAGAGCTCATCGAGACCTCTGATCACTCAGCGCGGGTAGGAGCCTGGGCAGGACACGTGACATGTGTGACCAATTGTCATGGCAACGTCAGGTCACGTAAAGACTTATAGGCACGTACATGTAGTCTATAGAAATCAAAGATACGCAAATTGCCCATGGCTAGTGAAAAAGTGCGGGGGACGAATTTGAGTTTTATTCAAAGTCCGGGGCACGCCTCCCGCGTCCCCTACGGATTCCACGCCCCTACTTTGACTTGTATTTAAACAAAAAACGTATAAAGACAAGGTATTTTATGTTTTACCTAATCAGTTGCATAGTTTTTTTGAAGGTAAACATTTATTTTGAAATTGATGCATGCAACACTTTCCAAAAAAAGTTGGGACAGGGGAAATGTAGGACTAATAGCGATGTGACAAGTTGAAATAAGAAGGTGATGTGAAACAGGTGAGACAATCGTCTAATCATAGTATATAAGGAGCCTCCAAAAATAGGCCTAGTCCTTAAAGAGCAAGGATGGGTCGAGGCTCGCCAATCTGGCAACAGATGCGTCAGTGACTAATCCAACACTTTGAGAACAACATTCCCCACAGAGAAATCAGTAGGATTTTGGGCATTTCACCTTCTACACGTGCACAATATAATTAAAAGATTCAATGAATCCAGTCAAATCTCTGTGCGTAAAGGGCAAGACTCGGAAATCACTTTTGAATGCGCGTGATCTCCGATCCCTCAGACGTCACTGTCTTAAAAACCGTCATGAGTCTGTAATGGAGATCCTGACATGAGCTCGGGATTACTTTGGTAAAGCTTTCAGTCAACACCATTTGCGAACACCCAAGTTAAGGCTTTACTATGCAAAGCAGAAGCCATATATCAACACTGTCCAGAAGCACCTCTGACTTCTCTGGGCTCGGTCTCATCTGAGATGGACAGTAGCACAGTGGAATCGTGTTTTGTGGTCCGACGAGTCAACATTTCAAATATTTTTTGGACAAAACAGCCGTCGTGTTCTCCGAGCCAAAGAAGAAAAGGACCATCCAAGCTGTTATCAGCGTCAGGTCCAAAAGCCAGCGTCTGTCATGGTATGGGGGTGTGTCAGCGCCCATGGCATGGGTAACTTGCACATCTGTGAGGGCATCATTAATGCAGAAAGATATGTACATATTTTGGAGTAACATATGCTGTCATGCAAAGCAGGACAACGCCAAACCAGATTCTGCCCAGATTACAAGCGCATGGTTGTGTAAGCAGAGAGTGCGGGTGCTAGCATGGCCTGCCTGCAGTCCTGACCTGTCTCCGATTGAGAATGTATGAGGTATTATGAAGCGCAAGATAATGCAACGAAGGCCACATACAGTTGTGCAGCTGAAGAAATGCATAATGGACTAACGGGGGAAAATTCTGCTTGCTAAACTTAACCAATTGGTGTCTTCAGTTCCTAAACGCTTAATAAGTGTTATTAAAAGAATAGGTGATGTTATACAGTGGTAAACAGTCGAATGTCCCAGCTTTTTGGAGTGTGTAGCAGTCATCAGATTTTAAATGAGTGTATATATACAAAAAATTATATTTTTATTTTTAATATATAATTTAATAATATATATATAATAATATTATATATAATATTTTTTTTTCTAAAGATGTGTTTTCAACAGGCATGCAACTATACCCTTACCTATGGGTTTAGTATGTATAAATGTATAAATAAATAAATAAATTTGGAAATAAATACATGCAAACATACATACAATTATTTATTTATTTATTTATTTATTTAGTATTTCTGCAGGTTTGGTCCTCCATACTTATATACCCTTTTGTACAGACCCTTATTTATATAGTTAGGCACTACGCTTATAAAGTTTACAGGCTTATAATTAATTTTTATTACATACTCAGCTTGGATATTGTTTGTCCTTCCTGCTTAGAGGAAATTCCCTGGGGTTTTTTCATGGTCTGAACTGAACCCTTAGCATTAGATGAATAGTTGCCTAGTCTCTTTACTGAAAAGATGTTGCTCTCTTTGAGTCCCTTGGCACATATGTTAATATTCTCAATAGGTTTAAAGAGAACTGCAGACACAAGTGAGGTCAGATTTAGTAAGGAGTTGATACTTGTACCCCTTATTGTACAACTTTCCTAATTTATTTTTGTGATAGAGAAATGTGCTATGGTTAAATCAGTCAGTCTGTGAGCTAGTGCAGCATTACCAGTAACATGGCCCTTGTATTGGTCCTGAAATAATGGTATTGAATCCTTTGTGTGGCTGCTGTCATTTATATATTGTCTACGGTGTATATAGTCAGTCCTAACATGCACACTGCTAACGTGGTTAGAGCTTGTTTAAGGGCTAATACTTCTTGAGACTGAGTAAAAGTAAACAGAATTTAATGCATATTTATTTGGGGAAATCCTGAAGACATGGGAGAATGTAAATACACTGAAGGGCTTTTCATTCCAAATGGAAAAATCAGTGCTATTTGTAGACACAAATTTAGCAGCAGAGCTTTCTGAATAGGTGACATCAGTCCTGACAGCTTAAGACTGGTACCAGCTGCATGAATAAACGTAAAGGGAATTATGTTCCACTGTAGGATTTTTTCCCTTTCTTTATGCACATTATGCTCCTGGCTGATAATACTTGGGTAAATCTTACGTTTAAAAACTCTTTACATCATATGGGTCCATATGCTTCACTCTGCTGTTTTGAAGAATATACTGAGCTAGTTGAAACTATTCAATGAATTCTCATTCTTTGTAAGATTAATTTTAAAGCACTTAATGCTGACATACAGTTCAAGAATTAAGATTAGCATTAATTAAAAGCTCCTCTGGCACTGGCAACATAATTATTTATAGAATATCTTTTAAAAAGCTCACTGATTGATGTTCGATTTTTTAAAAAATCCATTAGCAGAGAAGCAAACATTACAAAATGATGTTTGTTAAGATTTCACTGATACCGGCATCAGAATTAAATTCTTGGACCCAAGCTGCTGTTACTCTTTTAGTACCCAGCTCAGGAAAACATCACACAAACACAGAGTTCAGTGAAAGCTATTTAGTTGAATATTGATATAAGCAGAGTATATATACTGAAAGAAGGAAGAGTTAGATCATTGCTTGACTTAACTAGGAACAGAGAACTTATTATATCAGAACAAGGACTGGGACTTCTGTGTTCTCAGATAAGATGTACAGGTATGAGGTACTCAGATAAGAGGTTCATCAGAGAGGGAGCAAACAGAGAGAATAGATAGAGCATGTGATGTGGAACTTATCAGTGTTACTAAATGTTCTTTGCTTAAATCAATTTGACAGTTTCATGGCAAGTGTATTTAAAACCAAAGATCTTGAGTCTGTTTCAAAACAGTACATTGACATACAGTGCTGTGAAACAGTATTTTCCACCATCCTGATTTCTTCTGTTTCGTGTATAACTCATACTTTAAAACAAAAATCTAAATTAAAACAAAATCTGGAGATAAAACAAAGGCAATCTGAGTAAACACAAAATACAATTTTTAAATGATAATGTTTATTGTAGTAAAAAAGTTATCCAATACCAACTGGACCTGTGTGAAAATGCATTTGCCCCCATAGAAATTGCCCAATTCTATGAAACTGTATTCATAATGGCGTTCAGCTGGAGTAGACACAACCAGGCCTGATTACCTCAAACTCTGTTCAATCAAATCAACACTTAAATAGAACTTTTTCAACAGCATGAAGTTGGTTAAAAGGTCTTGCCCAGTAACACGCTATGCCAAAACTGAAAGAAATTTCAGAAATTATGAAGAAGAAGGTGATTAAAATACATCAGTCTGGGAAGGGTTACAAAGCTATTTCAAAGGCTCTGGGACTCCAAAGAACCAGAATGATAGCCATTATCTCCAAATGGAAAAACTCAGCACAGTAGTGAACCTTCCCAGAAGTGGCCGACCTTCCATAATTCCTCCAAGAGCACAGCAACTACTCATCCAGCAAGTCACAAAAGACCCAACAACAAGACCCACAACATCAAAGCATCTACAGGCCTCTCTTGCATCAATAAAGATCACTGTTCATGATGCCACTATCAGAAAGACACTGGGCAAAAATGACAAGAGTGGAAGTGGTGAGGTGAAAACCACTGCTAACCCAGAAGAACATTAACTCTCGTCTGAATTTTGCCAAAACACACCTTGATGATCCTCAAATCTTTTGGGAGAATGTTCTGTGGATTGATGAGTCGAAAGTAGAACTGTTTGGAAGACAGGGGTCCCGGTACATCTGGCGTAAACCAAACACTGAATTCCACAAAAAGAACATCATACCTATGGTCAAGCATGGTGGTGGTAGTGTGATGGTGTGGGGATGCTTTGCTGCTTCAGGGCCTGGGCAACTTGTAATAACTGAGGGAAACATGAAGTGTGCTCTCTACCAGAAAATCCTAAAGGAGAATGTTCGGTCTTCAGTCCATAAGTTTAAACTCATGTGCAACTGGATTATGCAGCAAGACAATGAGCCAAAGCATAGGAGTAGGTCGTAGTCCTAGAAGTAAGTGAAAGACTGATCTCCAGTTATCGGAAGCGTTTGGTTGCAGTTATTGCTGCTAAAGGTGGCGCAACCAGATTAGAATTTTAAGTGGGCAATTAGTTTTTCACATTGGTGACAGGTGTTTGATAACTTTTATTGCTTAAATTAAAAATAAATAAATAAAAACAGTGTTATGTGTTTACTCGGGTTGTCTTAATTTTATGTTGTATTTCGTTTTAAGATCTATTTAGTATGAGATATACACAAAAACAGAAGAAATGAGGATGGGGCAAATACTTTTTCACAGCACTGTATGCTACTTTTTAATCAGCATGATCTCAGTTAGCTGCTAATAAAATTCTACAAATAAGGGACAGAGCTTCTCATGTTAACTTTAGATTTTCAGTTGGCTTTGGTCTAGGACCAGATCATATAAGCCTTCTAGACTTAACTGTATTCAGATGAAATACTGTATAACCCTTTTTTTTTTTCTTTTTTTTTTTTTTTTTTAGATGTGTGGATGAATCGAATGGCTACTACTTCAGCATCACTAATGTGACTGTGGGTTGATTCATTCAAGTTTAAGCTGCCTTTTAAATACAATGGATATAAAATGTCTACATACCCTTGTTAAAATGGTAGATTTTTGTGAAGTAAAAGAATGACACTAAGGTAAATCATGTCAGATCTTTTCTCACCTTCAATGTGCAAAGTATACAAATAAAGTGAAAAACAATCAGCAGCTTTTATAGGGGAATAAAAGACAAATAAAAAACTTATAGTAACCTAGTTACATAAGTGTGCACACCCCTGAACTAATATTTTGTTGAATCACCTTTTGATTGTATTACACCACTCAGTCTTTCTGGGTAAGAGTCTATGGCACATCTTGACTTGGCAATATTTTTCCACTTTTTCTTGTACAAACATTCTACATTTGTCAAATTGTAAGGGCATCTCCTGTGCACAGCCTGCATCGGTCACCCCACAGATTTTTAGCTGGATTCAGGTCTGGGCTATGGCTGGGTCATTCAAAAACTTTGATCTTTTTTTGGTTATGCTATTTCTTTGTTGATTTGGATGTACACTTTGGGTGTTATGCTGAAAGGTTAAATTCATTTTCATTTTCAAACACCTGAAGGTTTTGCACTAAAATCAACTGGTATTTGTAACTATTCATGATTCCATCCACCTTGATGAAAGCCCCAGTTCTGGCTGAAGAAAAGCAGCCCTAAAGCTTGATGCTGCCACCATCATGCTTCATCATGGGTAAGGTGTTCTTTTGGGGATGTAGGGTTTTTTGTGCCAGATATACCTTTTGGAATTATGGAATTATTATACCTTTTGGAATTGTTCTCATCAGATTTTAACACATTTTGCCACATGGTTTGGGGTGATTTAATTTTGGCTTGGATGTTGTTTTTTTTGTGAGAAAGGGCTTCTAGCCCAGACATGTGAAGAATATGAGAAATTAGACTTATCAGATATTCCTGCAGCTACTTTAATGTTGCTTTTGGCAGCCACCCTGGTAAGATTTTGTCTTGTCCTTTTATAAATTTTGGAGGGACCTCCTGTTCTTGGTAATGTCACTTCTCCATTTTCTCCACTTGTTTATGATGGCCTTCACGGTGTTCCCTGGTACACCTAATACTTTGGAAATTTGGAATTTGTAACTTTTTATTTTTCCCTAAAATTTTTCTGATTGTTTTCTTAATTTTATATGTTGTGATTTCACATTGAGGGTGGAAGAAGTTCTGACATGATTTATCTGGTTTCATTTTTTTTTTTCATCACAAAAACCTGCCATTTTAACAGGGGTGTGTAGACTTTTTACAGTGGTGCTTGAAAGTTTGTGAACCTTTTTAGAATTTCCTATACTGCATAAATATGATCTAAAAAAAAAATCATCAGATTTTCATACAAGTCCCAAAAGCAGACAAAGAGAATTCAATTAAACAAATGAGACAAGAATATTATACTATTTATATTTATTTAGGAAAATGATCCAATATTATAATTCACCTTCAAATTAATTGCTAATCCTAAAGGTTCATATACTTTTGCCACTCACAGATATGTAATATTGGATCATTTTCCTCAATAAATAAATGACCAAATGTAATATTTTTGTCTCTTTTGTTTAATTGGGTTCTCTTGATGCTTTAAGTTATATTTATGCAGATATATAGAGAATTGTAAAAGTTTCACAAACTTTCAAGCACCACTGTATATCCACTGTATATCCACTGTACCTATACCACTCAAACTTTAATGTAACCTGACCAACAATGTATTTTTCATATAAAATGGGGAAAAAATTAGTAAAATGTATCTTCAAGTATATCGTCAATATACATATCTTCAATGTATATTACCTGTGATTAATTTTAACTGTGACACAAACATGGCAAGCTGTTCTTTCCCACAACAATCTAAATGCAATTTTTTTAAGTGGTTGAGAATTTTTTTTTATTAAAAATACAAGAAAACATCTTTAAAAAAAAAATAAAAATAGAAAACTTATTATAATACCATAATATATACAGATGACTATATACATTAGGAGCATACAGCCAATTCACAAGTTAACACTAATTAGAATTAATGTTTTGTTATAAGTTACTTGACATTTGAGTCAGACGGCAAGACAAAAACACACCTGCAGTCCTATATACATATAGCTATAACAGATACCTGCTTTTCACAGTATGAACACATTTAATACATAAAACATTCAACACGAGGCAGTTCAAGTCAAGTCAAAAATGTGATGCTCCCTGCTACCAACACTTTGCTTTATTTACATCTGCTTTTGGCTGTTTCCCTTCTCTCATTGAACCTTGCTGGGGAAAGAGTCCAGGATTTTCAGGTGGCTCTGAAAGGAATGATCCATGCACCAACACTTCACTGGTCTGCATCCGACAGGTCACGTTCATCAGTCCAGGTTCTTTATATCATGTAGCAATGCATCAGGGCCAGATCCCTCATATCAGAGTCAGTAATACAGCCTGGGGAAACACACACATACACACAATGAGTGCTTGTTTAGTCTGAAGTTCTTAGGAAGTTCTCAAGTTCAAGTTCAAGTGGCTTTATTGTCATTTCAATCATATACAGTGAAACGAAACAACGTTCCTCCAGGACTATGGTGCTACATAAAACAACACACTAACCACATGAGAGACACAGAACTAATGCAATGAATTCGGAGTTATGATAATTTAAGACATTGGTTCTCAACCCTGGTCCTGGAAAACTTGAAGTGGGTGTGTTAGAACAGGGAAAACATTACAATGTGCAGAACAGGGCGAAGGGTTGGGAACCTGTGTGTTAAGATTAGGTTCAAGGTCCTACCACTACGTCACGCCTATGAAACTCAACGCAATCAGGAATGTAACGTGAAACTCAGTTCACTATGAGGAAAGAGGTGATTGGATCAAACTCCACTCACCTCGCCGACTCGGTCCTTTCATTTTCTTGTACAGACGAATGATTGACCTCCACAGTCGTCCTCTTTGCGTCCTGGGTAAATGATCTTCTTTAGACTGGCCGGTTGTGTCAGTCCTGGACTCTTCGTCATCCTCCCCGTCGCTCGCGCTGTCCTCGAGGACACCTTCCGCCTTCAGTCGATTCAAAATGTCCTCGTGCACTGGGAGGTTGTCTCTCAGTTTCTCCTCGTTCAGAGGAGTGGTGTGTCGGCAGAAGGCGCAGATTATCTGAGGTCCGGATTGAGGGTCTTCGCTTCGGCACGCAGTGAGCGTCAATAAGCAGCTTTCACAAAAGCTGTGTTTACAGTCCAGCTGTCGGGGACAGCGACGGCCAGTGTCGAAAAGCCGGTAACATATCCCGCACTCGAGCTCGGACAGCATCGCGTCGTCTGATTGAACTAACGGAGAAACCGAGGGATTGGACAAATCTGAAGGGGGAATGCCGCCGGAGTGGAGTTTTATAGGCGGCTCCAAACAAAAGCAACGTGCATGTGTGGGTGGAAACACTGTACAACGTCTGAGAAAGGAAAAAAAAGTACACTAGCAACCCCAGCATAAACATTGCTAAACACGGTGACGTCACAGATCCCGGGGTTTCGATGCCTTGTAATGAAGCACGTTAGAAATGGACGAAATCTTTGACTAGTCTAATAAATAAAAAAGCTACTTTGTCCGGATGTATCCGGTTCTGTAGCATTTCTGGAGTCCAGATTGGCCAAACAGAATCCAAATTTACCAGATTAAAATTGAGATTTAAAATAAAAATTAATGGAATATTCACACTTATTTGAGTCCTTGCCACCTTGGATAAGGAGAACCTTCACCTCTAAATGGGCGTGTAGGCTACAGTGCTGTGAAAAAGTATTTGCCCCCATCCTGATTTCTTCTGGATTTGTGTATATCTCATATTAAATAGTTTTAGATGTTCAAACGAAATACAACATAAAACTAAGGCAACCTGAGTAAACACACAATACAGTTTTTATTTATTTATTTATTTATTTATTTATTTTTGAAGCAAAGAAATTATCCAACACTTATCACCAATGTGGAAAAACTAATTCCCCCCTTAAAATCTGGTTGTGCCACCTTTAGCAGCAATAACTGCAACTAAACGCTTCCCATAACTGGAGATCAGTCTTTCAATTTCTTCTAGGACTAGGATTTACTCCTGTGCTTTGGATCATTGTCTTGCTGCATAATCCAGCTGCACTTGAGTTTCAATATACGGATTGTAGACTGGACATTCTCCTTTAGGATTTTCTGGTAGACAGCACCCTTCATGTTTCCCTCAATTAAAGTTGCCCAGGCCCTGAAGCAGCAAAGCATCCCCACACCATCACACTACCACCACCATGCTTGACCGTAGATATGATGTTCTTTCTGTGGGATTATGTGTTTGGTTTACACCAGATGTAACGGGACCCCTGACTTCCAAACAGTTCCATTTTCGACTCATCAATCCACAGAACATTCTCCCAAAAGGATTATCAAGATGATCATCAAGATCACTGAGGATCATCAAGGTGTGGATGCCATTTTTGCCCAGTGTCTTTCTGATAGTGGAATCATGAACAGTGACCTTTATTGATGCAAGAGAGGCCTGTAGTTCCTTTGATGTTGTCCTTGGATGTTTTGGGACTTCCTGGATGAGTTGTTGCTATACTCTTGGAGGAATTTTGGAAGGTCGGCCACTTCTGGGAAGGCTCACTACTGTGCCGAGTTTTTCCATTTGGAGATAATGGCTCTCACTCTGGTTGTTTGGCGTCCCAGAGCCTTTGAAATAGCTTTGTAACCCTTTCCAGGGTTTGTTAACCCTTTCTATTTCAATCACTTTCTTCCTCATCATTTTCTTTCAATTTTGGCATAGTGTGTTACTGAGTAAGACCTTTTAACTAACTTCATGCTGTTGAAAAAGTTCTATTTAAGTGTTGATTTAATTGAACAGGGTTTGCATTAATCAAGCCTGGTTGTATCTAGTCCAGCTGAACCCCATTATGAATTCAGTTTCATAGATTTGGGGAATTAGTAACTATGGGGGCAAATACATTTTTACACAGGCCCAGATGGTATTGGATAACGTTTTTGCTTCAATAAATAACATTATTATTTAAAAACTGTATTTTGTGTATACTCAGATTGCCTTTGTTTTTATCTTAGATTTTGTTTTAATTTCTAAAACAATTTAGTATGAGTATGAAGAAATCAGAATGGGGCAAATACTTTTTCACAGCACTGTATAGTCTACATCTTCAGCTTTTTAAAAATAACATCTTGTCTCACTAGAGGCTTTTGAACACGTCTGGGTACTTTTTGGTCAAAATAAACTCAGTGATCATTATCAATACTATACTATCAATATATACCAGATAATGATAATGAGTCTTTATTGGTCACATATGAATTACAGCTCCATGAAATTCTTTTCTTCTTTGCATATCCAAGCATGTTAGGAGGTTGGGGTCAGAGCGCAGGGTCAGCCGTGATACGGCACCCCTTACGGGCCTTGCTCAAGGCCCAACAGCTTGGCAGTGCTGTGGCTTGACCCCAACCTTCCG
Source organism: Ictalurus furcatus (assembly GCF_023375685.1). Lineage (NCBI taxonomy): Eukaryota > Metazoa > Chordata > Actinopteri > Siluriformes > Ictaluridae > Ictalurus > Ictalurus furcatus. The sequence continues at coordinate 22,743,001 of NC_071261.1, forward strand.
ATCAGTAAACCAGAGCCTTGACCATCAAGCCACCACTGCCTCTGGATGAGTAATGACCCAGGGTCATCATCTGACATCCATCCAGTGCAACCTCGATGAGGTCATATCTCTACAGTTGTATTTAGTCATAAAAAGGATTGCCAAACAAGCACGTTGTATGTTTAGTTGTATTTAGGCCAAACCTGAACCAGATTCCAAATGCCATAGTTTAACATGTGGGTGCTTATACTTGGGCTCAGCTGCCTGTTACATACCTAAACTCAGCTTTATTTGGCTCAGAAATATCTGCTATCCATGTGGACACTCTACAATTTTATTGCTTTATTCACCGACAGATTCAGCTGTGAATTTAACTATGTGTGTATGTGTATTAGATCACACAATACAGCTAGTTAAATCATAGATGTGCATTAAAAAGAAATATCAATGAAATGCTCCAACAACAGTGCTATGATGTCTTGTGCCTTCACTGATTCCAGATCAAGTATCCTTTGTATATTCCCTTTATAATTAATCACAATCACAGTTCTTTTTTTTATTACAGGAATTTGTTCATGGCAGGAATATGATACTGCTATTGTTTACTTGCTTCTTACTGTAAATCATCAGGAAATGGATTGCTGCTTACACATGTCCTAACACTTCAAATAAAAACCCTGTAGCAAAATAATATCTCTTTACCCCATGCTGACTTCCCCAAATTTATCTGCATTTGTCTTCCCCTCCCACACATGTGGGAATGACTTCAACAGTCATTTCTGGATCTAACTGGCTGGGCTTTTACAGTCCTTTTGGCACTCCAGACAGCCTTTGTCTGAAATATGTATGACCTCATTCTTCAGGAAGCAAAAGTGAAAAAAAAATAGTCTATTGATATAAAGTGTGCATTCAGGGCTTTTTAAAGACACAGAGCTTCTCTGCATTCATTTATATTAAAATTGAGAATATTTTAATGTATCACAAAAGATTGTTAAAATTTTTTTTTTTTGCTGCTAAATATATACTACCGAATTCCAGATAGTTTTCAATGACTTGTAAAATACTGCAAGCCACAATCTGTTAATGTGTTGAACATGTTAGTACTGGTTCTTAGAAGTGGAAGCACTTGAGATCTAAAGTACCTGCTTTAACTTGGTCAGCTCTCACTCCTGATCTGCAAAAAAAGAGAGAAAAAGGCAAAAACTGAAAGAAATTAATCAACTGAACTTGAGTAATCAAGGGCCGAAAGTGCAATATTCACCCACATTATTCCCATCACAGTAACATGGACTATGAGCACTTGGCAGCTGAAATGCCAACCAACCTTGTGGAACGCATACATGAATTCATTAACTGTTGTTATAATGATTACCCAAACACATCTCCTTTTCCTGTTTGAGCAATGCTTTTTTAAAATATAGAATTTCCTGGATAAAGCAAAATAAAATATATATATGGGGCGTATGAATAGATTCCATGTAGAACAGAAATTGAAATCACACTCATGTCAAATAATGATACGGTATATTAACCAGAGGAGATGAAATGAGGCATCAAAAATCATCACTGCTCCCGCTCCTAGAAACCAAACTATCTCTAGGTAATAAATGTCAGGGAAACTCACCCCCTTGGTAGGGCACAAGGCATGGGATCAAGGGAATTAAAGAGAAGGAGAGAGAGTGTGAGCTAAACATATTCCAAAACATACATGTGCTCATAAAAGCATGAGACTTGACAGAGGTGATACTGAAGGCCGTGTATATCTTTTCTTTTATGCTGACGTGTAAAAATGGAAGTGCTGTTCAAATGCAAGAAGAGACAAAAGGCTTCACTGGAGAAGTAGGACCAGTAATTCTTTGAAAAGGTAAATTTAGTCTCTTTCTCAAAATAAAATGTGATCACCTGGCATTAGTTCTTCTTATCAACTGATGTACTTATATTTAATTTGTTATTTATAATTCCACAAAGTACCCCTGCTATCTCTTCTCTCTGCCTCTTCCTGAACACGTTTACTGTAACTATTATTCCTAAAAACAATTGTAGCAGAAGCTGTCCTACTGTCAATTTATATATTTGTGTTCTAATAACAAGAGGGAAAATACATGTTTTTATAGATTTTAAACAAATTTGTTGACTGGAATAGTGTATAGATTCACACCTGGGAAACTGCTGTTAAATACAATCGCAAGCTTTACCAGATGCGCTGACTCTATAGGGACATGTACTGCCAGGTAGCTCTCCCTTTGAGCAATGGTTGCTTTGGCAGTGCCAGTGTGAATTGAGGTTTAGGATTATCAGTCTAAAACAGAAACAGACAACATGCAACAACTAACAGTACTCCAGAGATTTAATCTATGGTTGTGTAATGTTTTCAGTCAGTACCTGTCCTAATATAGCCATATATCTATTTACAGTGAGCAGTCATCTTCTCAACACACACGTACTACTTACTAAGACGCACACAATTTCTACTTTTTCCACAGAATAGCTTTCATTATAGACTGCAGTGTCAGGTATTTTCAACAGCAGGAAATAAGGGAAGGATAGCTTGTGGTTAGAATTATGAAATTCATTGTAATCTTGTTAGATCCAGTCAGCACAAGCCATTGCCAATTCTCATGAGGAAACTGTTTCCAAAATGCTTGTTTTGCATGTTTAAATAAATTTCTGGAAACCGTGTAATAGTTTGAATTTAGTCCACATTTAATGATTTATTTTTCCTTGAGAATATAAAGCCATGCATTTTGAACTTTTCACAACTATGAGGATTTTTTTTTACTCAATTATACGAGTAAATGACTTTTCATATTAAACTAGTAACAAGCCTATTCTTTATGGATCAATCTAAAAGACAGGGTCCCTTTCAGGCTCCCAGATTGCACAAAAGAGCTCATTCTCAGAAGGCCCATCTACAGTCTACGTCCATGTCAGTGGCCCCAGTTCCAGTTACAACATCTGCCAAGGAGGAAATCTCTGCCAGTGGGGACTCCCCAGAGGTGGAATGCCCCGTGTGCTACCAAGAATATGATCAAGAGTGCAAGCTCCCACGTATGCTGGAATGCCTCCATGTCTTCTGCACGGAATGTCTTCATAATATCCAACTGTCCCCTCTCCACCCACCTGATCCCAACAGCCCTCCTTCCATCTCCTGTCCCTTGTGCCGCCACACCACCCCACTAGAAGGTGGCGATGCACACTCCCTCCCATGCAACTCCCGTATCCTTGCCCAGCTACCTTCTGTAGCTTTTCGCCTGCCTGTGTCAGTCTCCACCCGGCTGACTACTGTCACTCAGAGGGTGATCCTATCTCTGGAGTCACGGGATGCTCGGTTTATTATTTTACCCACAGTCAGCCTACGGGTGGAGCAAATGGCTGAGGGTTCAAGCACACCTGAGTCCATAGCAACTACAGTGGAGGGGTTGAGGAGGAGAAAGAACCTGATGTGTATCCAGTTGTTGGTTATAATATTCTGGATGCTTTTTGTCCTGGCCTGCGTGGTTGGCGTACTGTTTGGCCCTAATTTGTTCCGCAACTGAAAGACAGAAAAAAAAAAAACCATTGTATAAAAGAATTCATCTATCATATGTAATTTAATG